>NW_012267362.1:1638031-1661431 GCF_000151885.1 Dipodomys ordii | reverse complement strand
CCCGCCAGCGTTCGGGAGACCGGTCATTCCCTCGGTTAAACCCGTCGTGAGCGCCGAGCTGGTAAGGAAAACATCCAGGAAGGGAAGACACATGTCCCTGCGCCCCTCTCCTGCTCCCCCCACCTTTCCTCACCCTCCTGACCCCCCCACACACACCGCGCCCCCCAGACCCACTCGCAGGAGAAGCTGCGTCTGACTGCCATGGACTCGCCGGAGCCCCAGCGCCACGCGCCTTGGAGTTTTCCACAGGAAAGAAATCGGGCTGCGCTCCTGCCTGTCAGTGTTGGCGGGAAACTCATTCGTCACGTTTGAGATGCCTCCGCCTCCTCCCTCCCTCCCTCCCTCTCTCTCCTCTCCCCAGCCCTTGGGGCTGAAGGACACACAACTCCAAGCTTTTGAGCCAGCTGGGAGGGAGTCGGGGACAGGAGGTGTGTCTTGAGGATCTTCAGGCACAGCCTCAATAAACCCTTGCTACCCCTCCCCCCTTACACAGACACCGTCCACACCTGAACCAGTATCAGCACTTCCTCCCCCCCCCCCCCAAACTATGGAGCAGTTCTACCTAATCTTCCAGGTGAAGGTCACTGATAATGGTGGCGATGGTGTCTGGAAACTTGAAGAGGCTATAAACTAGTGTTAAAGTTGTTGAGGGGTGGGGTTGGACGAGGAGAAGTAGAGTAAACTCTGTCCCCCTACCACCCCACCCCTCCACATAATTCAAGATTGCAGCTCTTCTAGAGGTTTTGTTTGTTTTGTTTTGTTTTGTTTTTAGGCGGTTACAACAGCAAGGTCGAGACTGAAACTGTTGACTCAATCCTCTCAATCCTGAGGACTTTTAAAAGAATTTATCTGTCATCTATGTTTTAGCATGAATTTAAGTGGATGTATTATTTCTAAAAGGAGTATTAGCATGTTAGCCTGTATAGTATGAAAAGATCTTTCTTTTCCAGATCATTCCAGGGAGAGAGAAAAGGAAAGGAAGGGTGGGAGGGATTTTTAAATCACACAGTATCGATTATCAATGCTCCATAAGAAATTACCTCTGTACTTAGTAGCTTAATAAAATAATATGATTGATCGTCTTTCACAGTTTCTGTTGGTCGAAAGATTCAGAATGGGTGTGGTTGGAGATTTCTTATGCAGTTGCAGGAATATTTAAGATAGAGCCCCAGCCACTGGAAGGCTTGTCTGGGATCACAGGATCAACTTCCTTAGAGGCACAAAACAGAGATCATGCCAGGACTGGTTGTGGAGAGGAAATCACTGCCTCTCATTAGAGGTTTCTTCATAGGATTGCATAAGTGCTCTTACAACATTGTAGCTGACTTCCTTCAAAACAGCAGATCCAAGAGCGAATGGGACAGAAGTGACAGTGACTTAGCTCTTGGAAGCTTTGCCTGTCACCTCTTCTTTAGTCACATAGGCAAGCACTGATTAAATATGGAAGAGTGTATGAGAGCATGAATTGCAAGAAAAAAGGGTCATTGGAGTCATCTTGGGGCTGGCTATCACATATATCATCTCTGAAATTCTGAAATCACATCTTGTGTGTGTGTGTGTGTGTGTGTGTGTGTATTTCTTACTTGGGTAACAGCCAAAGTCTTTTCTATAATGGCTCTACCAGTTTACAATACTCCAGCAATGTATTAAGGTTCTAGTTTCTCCAGATCCTTTCAAAAACTTACGTTACATTTATAATTATTTTAGTTAACAATTTCATTTGTAGCTGGGCACTGATGCCTCACACCTGTAATCCTAGCTACTGAGGAGACTGAGATCTGAGGATCATGGTTCAAAGCCAGCTGAGGCAGAAAACTCTGTAAGACAGTTATTACCAATTAGCCAGCAAAAAGCCAGATGTTGAAGTACGGCCCAAGTGCCAGCTTTGAGCAAAAGGCAAGTGAGAGCATGAGGCCCTGAGTTCAAGTCTCAGTACCAGAAAAGAAAAATTACATTTGTAATATGAGGGGATTTTATTGTGGTATTTCCATACATGCACACAGTGTACTTTGCATATTTCTACATTTAGTTTTTAAATTTTGAGACATTTCAAACATTCACAAAAGTAGAGAAAATAAGACAATGAACTATCAACCAATCATTTACATTCAATACTTGTCTTTCTACTCCACCTTTCAGCCCTTCAGCCCTTACTTTAGGCCTCAGTGTTCCAGGCTTCACCCCACTCCCTACTTTCCCCCTTCTGCTATATTTGAAAGGCAAGGGAAAAACAGAAAGAAAGTAAAAGGCTGTTTATGCTGGGCACCAGTTTCAAGAGTGGGTGGGTGTCTATTTGGAAGGGTCGCCTTAGATATAGTCCTCAGCCAATCTCTTTTCAGCTTATCTGGAAGTAACTGTGCCCTCTTAAAAATTTTGACAGATATGCAAATCACCTGTTAGTCCAGACCACATATTGGTAGCAAGGGTTTAGAGCTGTGCTATCGGAATAGTCATTAACCACATGTGACTATTTAAATGAATTTAAATAATACTACAAATGACTAGTTCAGTTTCCCTACCAACCTTGCAAATGCTCAGGGAGTCCATGTGGCTAGTTACCCAACTGAACAACACATCATCTCTGAACGTTGGGCAGTACTGGATAGCGAATTGACTCATACCTCTCCTACAGCCTCTTTTTAGACTAGAACAACTATTTATTAATTCACAACAAACGAGGACCTGTGCAGGATAAATAGCAACAGGTTATTTATAGTGAGTGTTTATTTCCTCTTACTGGAATGGATCAAACCAGTGTTCCTAAACAATTTGAAAGGTTGTTTGGTTAGCTAAGCACTTGAGAAAGAAAGGCTGCGTGTATCTTAGGAGTTATGCAACTGGAGTAATTGCTATCTTCCACACTACAAGTATTTTTTTTCTTTCTTACTGACTAGTACTGACCATTAGAATCAGATCAGAAAATGCTGGGGGAAGGCACCATTAAGAAGCTAGTCTTTTTAAAGACTCCTAAAGGTTTAGCTACTCTTAAGACAATGTACTCTAATATATATATATATATTTTTTTGGGGGGGATAACAGTCGTGGGGCCTGAACTCCGGGCCTGGGCACTGTCCCTCAGCTCTTCAGCTCAAGGCTAGTGCTCTACCACTTCAGTCACAGTGCCACTTCCGGGTTTTTTCTTTTGCTTATGTGGTGCTGAGGAATCAAACCCAGGGCCTCAGGTATGCAAGGCAAGCGCTCTACCACTGAGCCAACTTCCCAGCCCTGTACTCTAATATTCTGGGCACCTTTATGTATTTCTTTTTGCAATTTCCAAAATAGAACTTTGTGTAAGCTATTTTAATTTTCCATTTTCATATTTGCCTCTCCTTTAGACTAAGCTCCTTGAGAAATGTGCCTATTACACATTGAAAAGGTTTGTTTAGTTAATGATGGTATCAAATTAGCATATTTACTATTCGTTAGTCCTCTTAATGCCTGGTATAGGGGTAAGAATGAAGCATTGGGCTTAGACTGGAAGACTGGATACTTAGCTGTAACCTGGGTATAAGATTTTAGGTACTTCATTTTACTAGATCTTATTCTAGAGCTAGGGAGTGGTTCTAAAGATAGTGCACTTGTCTAGCAAGCATGAGAGATTCTGAGTTCAAATCTCAGTGCTGCTGAAAAAAAATACCTTATTTCACTATCTGTAGGATAAGATGATATGTTTCAAGTTATTCTGAACATCAAATGAGCTAACAGTTGTGAAAATTATTACAGTTTTTGTTTTGTCGGTCATGGGGCTTGTAGTCCAGGCCTGGGTGCTATCCCTGAGCTCTTTAGTTCAAGATGAGCACTCTACCATTTGAGCTACAGCACCACTTCTGGTTTTCTAGTGGTTAATTGGAGATAAGAATCTCATGGACTTTCCTGCCCAGGAAAGACCAGAGTACTGCTGGTGAGACTCTTATCTCAATTAACCACCAGAAAAACGGAAGTAGTGCTGTGGCTCAAGTGGTAGAACTGAAGAGTCTCACAGACTTTCCTGCCCAGGCTGGCTTTGAACTGCGATCTTCAGATCTCAGCCTCCTGAGTAGCTAAAATTACAGGCATGAGCCATCAGTGCCTGGCCACAATTATGTTTTTAATCCTAGTTTTCCCAGTGATTACTAGTGGCTACTCTGATCGTGTATGGGTGTGTGTGTACACGCACACGTTTGCACATATGCATGCACGCATGTGTGAATAATGGGGCTTGAACTTGGCCTCATGCTCTTGATTAGGTTTTTCTGATCAAGCCTGGTGTTCTACCATTTGAGACACAGGTCCACTTCCAGCTTCTTGCTTATTGAGATACTAATCTCCCATATTTGTCTGCCTAGACTGGCTTTAAACCTCAATCTCCAGATCCCAGCCTCCTGAGTAGTTAGGATTATAGGTGTAAGCTACTGGGTTCTGGTCTTAATGCCAACATATATACAAATTACCTTGCATAATTGTCTGCCTTGTTCTCACACCCTAGGTATGTGAGTTTCAAACATTTGTTAACTTATGCACTCTCTATCTCTTACCTAACTTTTCCAGTTTTAAGATATTTACAATTTTGTTGTTGTTGTTGATGGTGGTGGTGGTAGTGGTGCTTGAACTCAGGGCCTGGGTCTGTCTCTGAGCCTCTTTGTGCTCAAGGCTAGCACTCTGCCATGTGAGCCACAGCACCACTTCCAGTTTTTGAGTGGTTAACTGGAGATAAGAGTTTCTCTCACAAAGCCGGGCGCTGGTGGCTCACACCTGTAATCCTAGCTACTCAGGAGGCTGAGATCTGAGGATCGCGGTTCAAAGCCAGCCTGGGCAGGAGAGACCGTGAGACTCCTATCTCCAATAAACCACCAGAAAACCGGAAGTGGCGCTGTAGCTCAAGTGGTAGAGCGCTCGCCTTGAGCTGAAGAGAAGCCCCACGACCAACAAAAAAAAAAAAAAAGAGTTTCTCTCACAGGGATTTTTCTGCCAGGATTTGGCTATCAGTAACTGAGTAACTAGGATTATAGGTGTGAGCCACTGGCACTGGGCTGATTATTTACAAATTTTAAATCAAAATTTAATTTAAAAAATAGAAACATTTTAAGTATTCTTGTACTTTGTGGAGAACTCCAGGGGCATTACTAATATTACAAGTTTTATAGTTCTTGGGACATCTCCACAAAGGGAAAACTCTAAAAAGAGCTACTTTGGAGTGGTTAGCAAAAAAAGATGTGTGTGGTAAGAAATGCCTACAGGGCTACAACTTTACCCTTCACCTCTATCTGTATCTAGCAGTTCAACTATGCTTCTATTTTCATTTTGTTCCCAACAGTGTTCAAATCTAGAAGATTCCAATGGCCTTCTCTTCACTTTACACCCATCTATAAACAATCATTCATTTCATTGGCTCTCTCAACTTTCTAACTTTCCCTAAGCATGCTCACACATTGCTTTATTCCCCATCTAGGAGATAAACACACTTTTTTTTTTTTACAGTCCACCTCAAATTCTCTTTTTGCTGTTTGTTACCTTGTTCAAATCGACCTTGTACACTTCCTGGAAGCTCAGGTTAATATGCAGAAACCACAGGATGTATATTAACTAGGAGCATAAATGGAATCAACTTCAACCCATACCAGTTGAGTGTTGCTATAGATGACTTTCAGTATCCTGGC
This sequence comes from Dipodomys ordii, assembly GCF_000151885.1. NCBI lineage: Eukaryota > Metazoa > Chordata > Mammalia > Rodentia > Heteromyidae > Dipodomys > Dipodomys ordii. Next base: position 1,655,795 of record NW_012267362.1, on the reverse strand, counting down.
CTCTTTTGGTTTGTCAAACAAATCTGATGATGCTTTGTTTAATCTGTAGCTTTCAGAGCCTGGGCTACCCTGCCTTGATAGAGGTGATCATTCCAGATGGCTACATTGTGAACATTTTCTTGACTTTTAACACTCACAAATGGTCATCTCAAAATAACCCTTCACTAAGTCATCAGATAGATGTCTTTTGAAATATGGCTACTTCATGGTTCAGAATCTTAAGGGTGGGAGTTCCCTTTGCACCATCTGCCTGGAGCTGACCAGAACCAGACATCCCTGAGACAGGACTGGTTCCACGGCATCATCACAAACAAAACTGCCCTGATGTACCTGCCATATGGCCCTCCAATAGGAGTTTGGCAAGAAAAATAAAATTTAAGGACTTTTGCCATAAATCTGAAAATATTTTCTTTTCCTCTACATGACTTCTAAAGAATTTTTAATCTAAAATTAAATCCCAGCTAATGTTGAGGCTTCTCAGCTAATTTTCATGTGTTAGGAATTCTTGGATAGTTTGTGTTGTATTTGGAAAGTTAACATTCCAGTTTAGGGAGTCAGTTTCTATGACTTGGGGAAGGATTATTGTTAGATGAACTGTTAAGCTAAGGAATTTCTTCCCTGATGATATGTGGCCACTTGATTAACCCTTTGCAGTCACAATCTTTTCCCTTTAATAATACTTTCTAAGTCTGACTCATTTATGTTTTAAGTGCTTCAATCACTTACCTATTATATTGGCTGAGAGAGCTTTATGCTACCTATGCTAGTGTGAAGAGACTTTAAGAGCTCAGTTCAGAAGCTGAAGAATGGGAGAGCTAAGAACACCTGAGGGAGAGTACAGCCTTGTGGCTGAGAATGTACTCTCTAGAGCCAAGCTTCTTGGGACTGGATCCTGGCACTGCTCCTTACTGTGTCTTGAGCTAATTAGTTAACCTATAATCTGGGGAAAATAAGAATACCTAACTAATAGGGTTGTTGTGAGAATTTAACAGCCCATACATCTCAATAGAATCTCTTCACAGGCAGTCAGTACTACCCGTGTGTGAGGAGGTAGGAGGGGACTGTCTCTCACCTCTTTGATCAGAGGTTTTTCAGTGCATGATAAGACTGCCAGGGACTATGCCAGCAGAGAGAAGTGAGGGAAAGCTGTGGCCAATGCCCATGTTCTCCAATGTCTGTTTACCAGGGTTCTAGGCCAGCTTATGGGCAGAGCCGAGTTGAGGATTGGGAGCTAGGATGTGGAAAGCACAAAAAAAGAGCTAAGTAGGGGTTGAATAAGCAAAGAAGATCTGACAGCAGATGTAGAGTAGTCAGAATGTCAGGTCCCTGAGATGGTCCTTGCCTCTCCAGCAGATCTGTGTCTCTAGAACAGAGAGCAGAGACTAAGATCATAGGCAGCCAGGCATTGTGGCTCTTACGTATAATCTTATACTGCAGAGGTTGAGATCTAGAGGATCATGAGTTAACGCCAACTTGGGGCAAAAGGTTCAGGAGCCCCTCAACCAACAAAAGTCTGGGTGCATGGGGCTGGGAAGATGGCTCAGTGGTAGAGTGCTTGCCTTGCATGCATGAGGGCCTGGGTTTGATTCCTCAGCACCACATAAGCAGAAAAAGCTGGAAGTGGTGCTGTGGCTCAAGTGGTATAGCACTAGCTTTAGGCTGAAGAGCTGAGGGACAGTGCCCAGGCCCAGAGTTCAGGCCCCATGACCAAAAAAAAAAATGTGCCTGTTATTCCCGCAACACAGGATGTACAACTAAACAGATCATGGGAAAGGACAAAAAAAAATCAAGAGCCTATTTAAAAAACAATGAAAGCAAAGGGACTGGAGGCATAGCAAGCATAAGACCTCCAGCATCACCAAACAACAACCACAGTAACAAACCCAAAACACTACCCACAGGCAAAAGCATTTATGTTTGTTGTAGTGAGTTGGGTCAGATCATAGATATATTGCTTTGAGGATTTTATTTTTGGTTTTTTTGTGTGTTTGTTTGTTTTGTGCCAGTGCTGGGGCTTAAACTCAGGGCCTGAGAGCTATCCCTGAGCTTCTATGCTCAAGGCTAACACTCTATCTCTTGAGCCACAGCTCCGGTATAGTATCAAAGCTCATTTATAGTCTGGACCATAGCCAGAGTTAGTCGATAGAGTAGTATGTAGTCCAAGAATAATATCATATGCATTTTTTCATAAACATCTATGGTACCCCTAAGGCAGAGCATTGTGTTCCATACCTTGAGATGAGGCTGGGTGGGGTGGAATGCAAATATACTCTGGAATTATTTTTTCCTCTAGCATCTAAAAAGTATCATATATGGATTCTATTCAGTTTAGCAAAATCTACCAGTTGCCTTACTCTGTAGGTGGTATGTCCAGGTGGAGCCCAGGAGAAAGAGCATTGAACTCTAACTCTAACCAGCTGGGTGACGATGCTGAGGTTATTTTGTGCTGAAGTTATTCTGCACCTCAATTTTCTCATGTAACAATGGGAATTAGAAGACTTGCCTTTTTTTTTTTTTGGTAGGTCATGGGGTTTGAACTCTGGGTCTGGACGCTGTTCCTCAGCTCTTCTGCTCAAGGCTAGCACTCTTCCACTTGAGCCACAGCACTACTTTCAGTTTTCTGGTGGTTTATTGGAGATAAGAGTCTCACAGACTTTGCTGCCCAGGCTGGCTTTGAACAGAGATCCTCAGATCTCAGCTTCCTGAGTAGATAGGATTACAGGTGTGAGCCACTGGGGCCCGACTAACCTGCCCTATTAAAATTACAAATTTCAGCCAGGCACCAGTGGCTCACACCTGTAATCCTAGCTACTGAGGAGGCTGAGATCTGAGGATGATAGACCAAGGCCAGCCTAGGCAGGAAAGTCTGTAAGACTTTTATCTCCAATTAACCATAAAAAGCTGGAAGTAGTAAGGGAGGAGGCAACAATGCTTGATAATAAATGTACTCATTACTCATGTAATTGTAACCCCTCTGTACAGTATTTTCACAATAAAAAGTAATTTAAAAAAGCTGGAAGTGGAACGGTAGCTCAAGTGGAAGAGTGCTAGCCTTGAGCAAAAAAACTCAGGGACAGCACCCAGGTTTTTAGTTCAAGTCCTAGGGTGAGCAAATAAAATTCCAAGCTGTGTGCCAGTAGCCCATGCCTGTGAATTTAGCTACATAGGAGGCTGAGATCTGAGGACTGAAGTTTGGAACCAGCCCTGGAAGACAAAGTTGGGAGACTTATCTCAAACCAGCAGCAGGAATTAGAGGTATGGCTCAAGTACCAGAGTATCCCAAAAGAGAGTAGGAGACCCTGAGTTCAAGCCCCAGCAAAACAAAACAACAACAAAAATTCTGACCTACTGTATCAGAATCCTCATAGGAAAAGTCTGGGAAGTTGGAAATCACTATACTTTGTGTTCTTCATATATAAGACCTCAAACTGCTTCCATCATAATCTCCAATGACAGGGAAGAGCAGTGAGCATCCCGTGCATGTAATCCTAGCTACTCAGATCTGAAGATCATGATTCAAGGCCTAGGCAGGAAAGTGCCTCTGAAACTTACCTCTGATTAACCCCCATCAGGCCAGGAGTAGAGCTGTGGCTCAGTGGTAAAGTGCCAGCCTTGAAAGAAAAAGCTAAGGGATAGAGCCCTGACCCTAAATTCAAGCCCCAGTTCTGGCACTAAAAAAAAAAATCTCCAAGGGACTTAGAAGATTGCAAACTTTGCTGTAGACTTGCTTAGAATGTTGGTGATGGTGTCCTACAATGTATTTAAGGTGATCTCAGGTGATTGTTTATATCCATAAATTTGAGGACTACTATTCAGGATTTTGTGAGGATTCAGTGAGAACGGGAAAACTCTGATAGTTCATATGTGAGGATGTCTGAGCTATGTAGGCCATTTACTTTGGAAGTCATCATTCTGAAAGTTGAACTGTAGTGTCTTAGTTGGAATCTTCAGAGTTACAAAGAAAAGTCTTCTCTAGGAGGCTTTGTGAAGAGAATTGAGGCAGGACACAATAGAACAGCTTGGGTATTGCTTCTTTAGCTATAGTAACTGAGTACCCAGGACTTCTATGACTTAGAAAATAGAAACGGTGTTTTGAAATGATAGAAAGAGGCTTGGAATCCCAAAATCACCTACTCCTTCATTTCCCCTAGGGTATTACTTCCTCCCAAGAGAGAAGAAGAGAGAAGTATTGAATGAGTCAGATTGCCACCAAACAATATGGAGAACTCTTCTGGCAGGTGTGTGTGTGTGTGTGTGTGTGTGTGTGTGTGTGTGTGTGTGTGAGAAAGAGAGAGAGAGAGAGAGAGAGAGAGAGAGAGAATGTACTGAGGGCCTGGGTGCTGTCCTTGAGTTTTTGTGTTCAAGGCTATTCCTCTGTTACTTGAGCCATATCCCTACTTATGGCTTTTTTGTGGTTAATTGGAAATAAGAGTCTCATGGACTTTCTTGCCTGGGCTGGCTTTGAACCTCCATCCTCATATCTCAGCCTCCTGAGCAGCTAGGATTACAGGCACAAGTCACCAGTGCCTGGGTACTTCTGGCAGACTTTTATCAAGTGCTTTCCTTTGACCTCTATATGTCCCAACTATAATAATGACTAAGTTTAACATATGGACTAATCACTTGGGTCCATAGTAGCAGAATTAGTTTTGCCAAAGTTATATATCGTCTGCTTTCTTCAGAAAAGTAGGGGGAAAAACTTTTTTAAAAGTAAGCATTCTGAGGTCTTTTTGTTTGTGTACATTTTTGTGAGAAAGAGGGAAAACAAATGAATTGTGACTCTGACGTTTGATAATATAGATTTGTGTGTGTGTGTGTGTGTGTGTGTGTGTGTGTGTGTGAAGCCATGGATTCCTTTTCCCTAAGCACATGGACAGAGGCATATGTAATAACTGTATGCATTTCATGGAAGGCATGAACACCATAAGACTCCATAGATACCTAGAACTATTCTTCTAGGCCTCTACAGGGCAGAACTGTACTTACTGGGTACAAGTGTCAGAGAAACAGACTCTATTCTGTGGTTAGACATCCCAATTGTTTGATAATGAATACTTTCTCTCTTGAGATTAGGGAATGTGAGTTTCCCACCATGAAGCATTCACGTGTATGACCAGTTTGCACTCCATTCATTTTTTTATTCACTCTATCATACATACCCCAACACTCACCCACCGGAAGAACCCTTGCAAGTGTCATGATTTAGTCAAGGAAAAGGAGACACAGATGGTCCCAGTGCATAGTGAGAGAGGAAGCCAGAAAAGAGAAGGGAGTAGACTTGTGGAGGAGACCTGCATAGGGCCAGTGGTTGATCGGATGACCAGGTTGAGTCCTCTTTCAACTCTGGTATCCTGTAAAGCATTGGAGCCAAGGGTTGGCTTGGGTAGGAGAAGGGGCTTTAGCACTACTCACAACAGATCATAACACACACACACACACACACACATGCATACACACACACGCACATGCACACACACACACATACACACACACACACACACACACCTTCTGCCTTTCAAACCATGGCAGCCTTTTAGTCTGTCCTGTATGGAAATTCTAGAACTGCTACTGATCTTAAGGTTTTATATTTCACAAAGTTGTCAAATCACAGGGTTTAGGTTTTCTGTTTAGTTGTTCTTGTTGTTGTTGTTGTTGATTTGTTGGTTCCTTACAGTACTGGGAATTGAACCCATTACATGCTCTTATTTACATCCCTTATTTACATTCTCTACCATTTCAGCCACACACACCCAATCCTTGTCAGTGATGAATATTTGATGACAGAATCTCCAGTCTACAGTTGTAGCTGAAAACCATGAACTCACCAGAGCCGGTGAGAGTGAGGAGGAGAGGGAAATGGGTGCGGTGGAGCTTGAATGGGTACCCCCAAATCCAGTCATCTTTCTATGATTGTTCCAACCATTTTGAGGTTTGAAAGCATTTTCTTTCCTGCAGGTTTTCCTCATTTTCTTTGCCTGCTTCCACAGACAGTACACCAAGGTCACCACTCAGCAGGCTTTGATAAATGTCATCTTTTCTTTTTTTTTTTCTTTCTTGAAAGTCGTCTTGGAAAAAGGCAATTTGACTGCAGTGAGGCAGAACGGGGAGCTGAACACCAGCCGCCCTTTATCGACCAGAGAGCCCCAGCTCCAAGCACCAAAAAAAAAAAAGTGTAGCATGGCCCCAGGCTCCTAGTGATCCCTGGACTGCCTGTCCTCAGGGACCTGTGTGCTGTGAAAAGCTTTGCAGAGCCCTTGTTCTGGGGTTCGGGTGTCCCCCCCCCAACTCATTCCTCCCCAGCCCTTTGTCTTCTGCTACTTGTTTCCTGGCTGGTAACTAAAGGTCCCCATGAACCCCCACAGCTCTAGGGGTGGGAGCCCTCTCCACTGTGCAAGCAGTGGGCTGCTGATTAGAGCAGGGAATAAATAACAGCAAGCTAATTATCTCCCTGATTGCGGCTTGCCTCGCTAACAAGGCTAGGCTGGAGTGGTGATGCGGCAGTTGATACTATTCCAAGCATGCTTTCTGGGTTCAGGGAAATTTCCATGCCTTTCCAGACTGGAGATACCTTTCTCCCTTCCCAGATGCTCTCAAAAGATTCCATCTTTGGCTTCACCTTGGAATTGAGAGACTCACCCCTAGACGTGCTGTTTATGTGGGTCCCCAGTGGTTGATTGGAGCTGGCTTCTCAACGGAAGCAGGCAAAGGCTTTCTGAGAGACTAGAGGTTGGCCAAGGGTATGGAGAAATGGGTCCTTAGGGACCACCCACTCCAGCACTTAGTATCTTAATTACATCTGCTACTCTGGCTCCTTGAACAGTAATTCCCATCAGACTAGCAAGCAAGAGTAGAAATGTACTAAGAGCATTCTTTGGTCTGGACTCTAACCCTAGCATGACTACTCTGACCTTGGACATGGTCCTTAATTACTCCGGTCCCCTGTCCCCTCTTTATGAAGTGGGGTGTGATGACTTTGGAACTTCACGTGGATCTAGAAACATGACTTTTGTGACCCATAGTCTGAAATATAACCATGATGTTCCTTTGCAGTAGGACAGCTGCCTGTTGTGGCTCAATTCCAGGACGAATCTTCCATAGCCCTGTATGATTGCATCCTCCTCTCACCCCCAACTTTCCTTAGCTGCTTTTCTAAGTCTTGATAACTTGTCTTGCTTGAGGGGAGAAGGGCATAGTTGAACAACTTTTCTAGGAAGAGTTTTCCTTTTAGCAGCTTAGGCTAGGTTAACTTTCCTGAACTGGTTCTTTCCAACCTGGGAAAAGACAGGAGATGGAACAGTACTTTTCGCAGGAACAGTATTGCTGCCTGCCTTCTGTGCGCCCAGGATTTGCCTAACAAGTCTTCTTACTGTGTGTCCTGCTGCCATCTTCAAACGAGTCACAGAATCCGCCCATAGGAAACTGAAGGGATGGCCTCTTCTCTGAGCCTCAACTCCACAGCATGGGCTGAGCCTCCCTCTGCTGGAGGTCAGGTGTTAAACAAACCAAATGTTTCTTTTTCTTTTCCTTTCCTTTTCTTGCTTTGCTTTGCTTTGTTTTTTCTTTTTCTTTCTTTTGTCTTTTTCTTTCTTTCTTTTTTTTTTTTGGTCTACAGGAATTTGAACCAAAGGCCTCATGCTTGCTAGGCAAGCACACTACCACTTAATCCACACCCCCAGCACCTTTTTGCCCTAATTATTTTCTACGCAGAATTTCCCATTTTTGCCTGGTTTGAACTGTACTCCTTCTGCCTATGGATTATAGCTGTGCACTACCACATCTGGCTTGTTGGTTGAGAATGTGATATTGCAGGGCGGGGGGGGGGGGCAGGGGCGGGCAGGAGAGGGGTCCTCACTGCCTTTTTGCCCAGGCTGGCCTCGAACCTCATCCTTCTTTCTTCTGAGTAGCTGAGATTACAGATATGCACCCTTCGTCAAATGTTTTGGTCTGATAGTCTATGAGAAAGCCAGCCTTGTTCATAGACCCCCCTTCCTTAAGAAAAGGAATGAGAAAGCCAGCCTTGATCAAAGACCCCTTCCTTAAGAAAAGGGAAGGAGAAAAAATTGAATGAATATTTATATCTGGGCTAAGGGGGAAAATGTTGCTTTGGGAATAGTGAAAGATCCTGAAAGATAACATTAGAGCCTTCCGCAGTAGCAAACTCATGCTACCGGGTGATCTGTTTACCTTCTGCATTGGTTAGAGTGAACAATACAAACAATAACCTCAAATCTTTCTGGCTATCTTCATAAAAGTTGTATAATAGTTTAATGCATGGGCCTAGTTGATGGCCTTCTACAAGGTGATTCAGGGAATCAGTACAATCCATCTTGTGGCTCTGCTCACTGCTACTGGAGTCTCTATATTCAGTCACAGATGGATGAAGAGACAGGGAATGCAGCATATGAACAAGTTTTCATGGGCCAAGCCAGGAAGTGGGGATTATTAATTCTGCCACATCCCACTGGCCAGAACTTAGTTATATGACTACATCTGCCCCCAGCGTAGGCTGGGAAATGTAGTCCAGCTGTGTATATAGGAGTTGAAGGGAAATGGTTTAGTAAACAACCAATCCATCTCTGGTACTGATTTGAAATTTTATCAATAGGGTAAAGGGCCTCTATTTTGTCATTTAAGTAGGCATAACTGAAGAACATATTAAGAGACAACTACAAGTACAGAGCAAATACATACACCTATTATAATGTGTTTCTCAGATTTTCCTAGAGTTAGCATCATAAGTATTGGCTTTGTTACTCTATTATAAACAGTAAAGTATTCTGTTATTAGAACAAATATAATTTGAGTTATATGTCAAGGGCCTGAATGGCTGTGGAATTGATATAAAAATGTGATGAAAATGAATTCCTCAATAAATCCAGGCCTTTAAAAATCATTGTAGAAGCTGAGCACTGGGTTCACACCTATAATCCTTGCTACTTTGGAGGCTCAGATTGTTAGGATAAAGGTTCAAGTCCACTCTAGGCAGAAAAATGTCCCTTTTTATAAGGTCACTTCTCAATGAAGAGCTAACCATGATGGCATGTACTTGTTGGGTGAACTACTGGTAGGTTGTGGTCAGGGACATGAGACTCTATCTCAAAAATAACCAGCAAAAATTGGAGATGGGAGGTGCCTGGATCAGTGGTAAGAGTGTCTACTTAGCAAAGCATGAGGCCCTGAGTTCAAAACCCCACTGTAACTGAAACAAATTATACCACAAGCCCTTCTTTTCTTTATCTTTTAGCTGGTTGGAAGATTCAACCCAGCAGAGCTGTTGAGACCATTATTGCTGGAACTATAATTTGGCTGCCCCAACCTTCATATTTTGATGAGCCTGAGCAAGAGATGGTATCCTGTGTGGTTAGGAAATTGATTACAAAAGAGAGATTGAACAAAGAGGTAATGTATATCTTTTACCACTTGAGCCATGCCCCAGCCTTTTTGCTTTTTAGTTATTTTTCAGATTGACTATTGTACTTTTTGTCAAGGCTGGCTTCAAGACTGTGATCCTCCTACTTATACTTCCTGTGTAGCTGGGATCACAGGCATGCTTTACCATATACAACTTATTTTTTGCCCAGTCTGGCTTCAAATCACAAACCTCTTGATCTCTGCCTCCTAAGTAGCCAAAATTATGAGCTCACATTTTCAATATAAATAGATGTAGATAGATGAATCTATTTCTATCACAAATATAGGAACTCATTTATATGTCCTCTCTTAGTGATAAGAACCAATAATAGCAGCCTACTAGGCACCACTGCTAGATATCATTTTCCACTTGAAAAAAAAATCAGAACCAGGCTGGGAAGGTAGCTCAATGGTAGAGTGCTTGCCTTGCATGCATGAGGCCCTGGGTTCAATTCCTCAGCACCACATAAGCAGAAAAATCCAGAAGTGGTGCTGTGGCTCAAGTGGTAAAGCACTAACCTTGAGCTGAAGATATGAGGGGCAGCACCCAGGCCCAGAGTTCAGGCCCCACAACCGACCAAAAAAAAAAAAATCAGAACCAATCAGCCTGGAAATGTCCAGAGAAACTTAGAACCTCTTATACTTGAAAGTAAAGAAGTGGCCAGCTGCTGGTGGCTCCTGCCTATAATTCTAGCTACTCTGGAGGCTGAGATCTGAGGATCATAGATCAAAGCCAGCACAGGAAGAAAAGTCCCTGTGAAACTCTTATCTCCAATCAACCACTCAAAAGCCAGAAGTGGCTTTCAGCTGTGGCTCAAAGTGGTAGAGCACTAGCTTTGAGCTCAAGTATAGCACCCAGGCCCTGAATTCAAGCCCCATCACCAACAAAAACAACAAAAAAAGAAAGTAAAGAAGTGTTCAGAGAATAACGTATTTGTCAAAAGGATAACTAACCTATCACGAAGCAGTGTTCACAGGTGAAAACAAATCATTTGTATATTGGATTAAAACCATCTGAGTAAAATAGGAATGAAGTGATACATGCATAATAAATAAAGGGGGAGAAGGGAAACAATTGATAGAGAAAACAGGATGAAATTAAAAAATACATTTGGCAACCATCATAGCAATAAATATTTAGGCAACAGTTATCAAGATATATGATATTTCCACATCTCCCTACATACTTATTAATTAATAAGTATCCAATACTTATTAATTGACTCTGCAGTAAATAAATAAACTTGAAATTTGGCTGATATAATCTTAATCAAGGTATAAACGCTCACCTCCAAAGTAAATAGACAAATCAACAGTTTGCCTCTGGCTAAGCCTAAGAACCCAGCATCCCATCACTTCTATAGCATTTCTTGAAACATCACATCGCCTGGATTCATTCACTAAGGCCATATCAGCCAAACCCAAACTGACATTCTACGAAGTACCTAAAATGTAGTCTTCAAAAATAACCAGAGAGCTGAGCACCAGCCATTCATACCTATATTCCTAGTTACACAGGAGACTGAGATCTGAGGATTGAGGTTTGAAGCCAGTCTGGGCAAGAAAGTCTATGAACCTCTTAACTCCAATTAAAAAAAGCTAGAAGTAGAGCTGTGGTTGAAGTAGTAGAATGCTAGCCTTGATTGAAAAAGCCAAACAAGAGGGCAAGGTCTCAAGTTCAAGCCTCAGTACAGACACATACACATACACACACACACACACACACACACACACACACACACACACACGAAGGAAGGAAGGAAGGAAGGAAGGAAGGGGAAGAGAAGAATAGAAGGGAGAGGAAGAATGGGGCAAGTGTAGCAAAACTGAAACATAAAGAGTTAGAGACATTGCTCAAGTGGTAGAACACACCTGCTTCCAAAGTACAGGGCCCTAAGTTCAAGCCCAAGTATTAGCCAAACAAAAAAAAATGATAATAAGCTGGGCACTGGTGGCTCACACCTGTAATTCTAGCTACTCAAGGGGCTGAGATCTGAGGATTGTGATTCAAAACCAGCCTGGGAAGGAAAGTCCATGAGATTCTTATCTCCAATAAACCACCAGAAAACCAGAAGTGGCACTCTGGCTCAAGTTGGTAGGGCACTAGCTTTGAGCTGAAGAGCTGAGGGACAGCGCCCAGGCCCAGACTTCAGGCCCCATGACTGACAAAAAAACAAAACAAAGCAATAAAAGCGTAAGTAAATAAAAAGAGCGAGTAATTGAAATTGAAAAATAAAAATAAATGAAAGGTATGCAGTCCTTTGTAACTTTCCTGTCAATTTGAAATCATTTCAAAAGTTAAAAACATGTAGCCAGTTGTCAGTGGTTCACTAGTCCTAGCTACTTAGGAAGCTGAGATATGAATATAGAGGTTCAAAGCATGCCTGGGCAGGAAAGTCCATGAGACTGTTATCTCAATTTACCATAAAAAATCCAGAAGTAGAGCTGTGACTCAAGTGGTGGAGTGTCAGCCTTGAGCAAAAAAAGCTGAGAGCCCAGGCCATGAGTTCAAGCCTCAGTACCATCCCCTAGCCCTGCCCACCCCCCAAAACATTACAAAATGTGCAGTCAACAGGACATCTGGACTCTGCTGGAAGAGACACTTTGTAGTAGCTGAAAGATAACAGCAGTGAGAAGCAGTCAAGTATCACAGTGAGAAAGAAAACAGGATTAGGAATAAATGTCTAGATGGGGTCCTGACACTGTCTCCTACCAATTAGATGATGTAGAGGAAGGCGTTTTGCCTCTCTGATGATAATAGTGATCTCACTAGATGCCATGCTGCTTAAATAATAACAATATATGTGACAGAGCTTTGTGAGTCATAAAGCATGGCTACAAATATAAATCATCATCGTATCTTCGAAAACTACAACCAGTGAGTGCAGAGCTGGCCTCTTGGTTCCCATGGATCTTTCCATTCCAATGGATCTCAACACAGTGCTTCTGAGAGAGGCGAGCTCTCTTCTGGACTGAGACAAGCATGCCTCGCACCAAGAAAGGGACACCGTGGATGGCAAAGTCAGCAAGGCTTAATGATGCTCATACATTTGCGTCATGTGTGCAGGTGTGTGCTGCACACTTGCCTTAGAAGCTAGGTTTCTGGTGATTTCTCTGTGAACAGAAACCCCCGTGGGGACTGGTGCCTGCTGTTAGAGACTCACAAACATCTGCTCGTGCAGCCTGGGTAGTCCCTTCTAGAAGGAAAGCCCCTCTGCTTCTGTCACTCCGTCAAAAACACTTATGTACACAGCATTAAGATGCAATGCAGTCTCTGGAAATTTAGGAAGCAAGGCTCTAATGCCACACACTACAGATGAGCTGAAAGACTTGCAGCATGGAGTACTGGAAACCGTTATCATGGCCTGAACAGTCTCCAAAGCCTTTCACACACCTTCCTTTGTGTGAGGCTTAGAATCACAGCAACCTGAGGAAAATATTGCTGTAGATAGGGGTGCCAGTGGCTGTAATCCTCTGTGTATATGTGTGTGTGTGTGTGTGTGTGTGTGTGTGTGTGTGTGTAATACATCATTTTGCCTTTTTTTAACAGATCAGAACTTGCCCTAGTCAGATCTGGAATTTTCCATAGTCCACAGAGCTAATAAATTAATAAATGGCACACATAAGATCAAGACCTGAAGCCAGCTACTGGTGGCTCACGCCTGTAATCCTACCTACTACTCAGGAGGCTGAGATCTGAGGATCCTGGTTCTAAGCCAGATTGGGTACTAAAGTCCATAAGACTATTATCCCCAATTAACCACTATCACCAATACTACCACCACCAACAACAAAACAAGCCAGAAGTGGAACTGTAACTCCAGTGGTAAAGCACCAGCCTTGAGTGAGTAGCTAAGGGATAACACACAAGCCCTGAGTTCAAGCCCTAGTTATGGCACAAATTAAAAAAAGTCAGAATCTGAGCAATGACACTATGCACCACAGACACTGTGTCTCCCTCACTTCCCATTCCTGCTTCAGGGGTTCTGTTTCCTGTACCTCAGATTCTCATAGCTCTTCTGCCACAATACCCCACCCTCAGCTCTCTGGCCCTGAAGCCTCCTATGCTGGAGTTCCCCTTCACTTTGTTGACCACCTTCACCCTGGTCCCCACATTGCTGCTAGAGCCACAGGGCTTCAACACCTTAGTTCTTGCTGCTTAGGGCTGTGGCTCCCTGTTCTGGAGCCAAGCAAAGCAAAGGAGGCTGAGGGTGCTCTGCCAAGGCCTCAGGGAGCTGGCTCAGGAATGCATGTATATGCTCTTCCTCATTCCCAGCCCTGCTACTGTGTCATCTTCTAGTCCAGGCAGACAGTTCCTTTCCTCCCAGTGCCAGCAGAAGGAGCAACAGCGCCTTTCTGATTCCTTCCATCCTTGAACATCAGGCTGGAGGGGCACTGCTGGGACCCACACAGACACATGGCATGGGACATTGAGAAGGCCCATCACTCCATTCACTTGGTAGCAACTGCTCCTGACCCAGAGGCTCCCCTGAGAAGGGGCAACTCTAGTGGCAGTCACGTGACCACTATGCTCTGACAGCTTCCAGTCCCATCAATGTCCTGAGAGTCCAGAGAACTGAGATCACTTTGTTGGGTCTTAGAGGTAAAAAGAACCAGCCCACCTGGTTGCTAGGAAACCTGGTATCCAATTGGCCCATGGGTGTCCTTGAGGAAAGCCTTCTCTTCCCTGGGACATGGGCACACACTGGGCCTGAAACATAAGGAACACACTTTGGGTTCCTTCTACTTCCCCATACTTTGGCTCTTTTGGATTGGAGGTGGGTCTGGGAGGAACTCACACCTGGAATTTAGACCACTGACTTCCATGCCCTGTTCAGGGCTGATTCTGAAAATGGAGGCCACCATGGGAATTGTGGGGAGCAGAGAGTCATGTGCATAGCTGGGCTTCTTGTTCAGAGGGACCCCAAAAATTGGAGTGAGTGGGCCTCCTGTGTCTGGTGGTGGTTCAGATGGTGATGCTGGGGTGGGATGGAGAAGCCAGCAGGTTCACCTATCTCCCACAACCCAGGGGAACATATACCCCAGAGAGCTCAGGGCTCAGTGCTGACACGAGTGAGAAGCAGAGAGAACTGAAGTGAGTATTGCATAGCAGACTCAGCCAGGCGAGGCAGAGCTTAAGGCAGCTTACAGCTTGCTTTTTTCCCTCTGTAAAATGAAGAGTGTGGCTTGGGATGTTTTGGAGGTCTCTTGCAGCTTTGACACTTTATCACCTCATATGTAAAGAACTGGTTCATTAGGTAGTGCTGGCTTCCCCAAGGGCTCAGGCAATATGGATGCCTGCCTCAGGATTGCCCAGCTGAGCATCTGCTTGAACAGGCTAGAGGGAGGAGAGAGAAGAGAGCGTTATCTCTTCCCTCCTTCCACCTAACACCCCACACCCCACCCCCAGGGGGCATAAGATCCTCTAACATTTCTCCATCCCATAAGAAACCAAACCTGGCTAAGCCCAGGGACACAGAGAGGTGGCCCTGGGCCAAGATCAACAGCTGCCTTAGGTGTCATCTTGCTATGGGGGTAGAGAAGAGCTGGACTTTTAAGGTCCCCTTGGAGACCAGGGTAGGTAATCTGAGCCTTTCCCTTCTTGATATCCTGAGAGAAAAGGCTTGAAGTTCTCCATAGGCTAGGTCAGCATTGCTCTGAAGCTTGAGTCCATCCAGAGCTTCTGTATGTGAATTCTAAGAAGGTCAGTCTGGCTGATGTGTGTGGCAGGCAGCCCCAGAGAGAAACACAGCCCGGGGTGCCAGGGGAGGCAGCCACCAAGCCGTTTCCCCCCATACACACACAGACGTGGTATTGATCTTGCTCACTCACCCCTCCCACCTCCCTCTCTCCACTTCATGGCGCAGCTAATGGCCTGGAAAAGACTGGCCAGCTGTTCCCCAGCTGTGACATAATGAGCTCAGGGACGATCAATGCTGTTCCGGTCTCTAATTAGGCCGAGGAGCTGGCTGGGGTGAGAGTGTGGCCTGTTTCCTGAGGGCGCCACTTCCACTCCAGTCTCCAGCTGCTGTCTGCTGGCAGCCACCTGGGCCCACACATCTGCGCCCTAGAGGAGTGGGCAGGGCCCTTAAGTGGCCCTTTGAAGGGTTTCTGGCCTAGAGCACCTTCTGTCACAGTAGAAGTTGGGGCTTCAGAATCATGTTAGGGGAGCACCTAGCACTGAATAGGAGGCCACTTTCTGCTGAAGCTTGCAGTGACACCCTGCTCTCTGCCAGCCATCTATCACTTTATACAGTGGCCTTCACACACACACACACACACACACACACACACACACACACACACACACACACACAGAGCTCCCTAACCAGGAGACCCTTCCCAGAACCCTCCCCACCATAGGTCTTGGATGAGCAAGTCTGGGGCTGTAAGGAAGAGACTGGAGGCAAGTTTGGCTGCTAGCCCAGCCTCCCTCTGCTATTTATACCCCCAGTCCATGGAGGAACAGATCAGCTTCTCTGTGTACTCGCTGCAGAGGAGGAAGTGAGGGTGAGGAGAGAGATGGCAAGCTAAAGGTACACACTGAAGGAAAGACACAAAGCGGTGAGAGAGCAGAGGCCCATGGCCAAGAGGTTCTGGAGACTTGGAGAGTGTTCAGAACAGGATACAGACAGAGAGAGATCAAAGAAGGGAAATCAAATAAGAGAGTCAAGAAAAAGTGAGAAAATGGGGCACCAAGAAAGAAAGAGATGAGATAAAAGAACCAGGACACACCTTGTGCTTTAAGGCTCAGGCCTCAGGCACTGGATCAGATACCCCATGGGGAAGCTGAGGTGCTGGGCAAAGAATATCCAGCACCCTGGTGTGAAATTACAGGAGTTAGGAAAGAATGGACTGGGGTCAGAGAGGCACAGGGAACAGAGCCACAGGGCTATGGCAGAGGCTGGTTTAGAGTCATGAAGGAGTAGAGAAGGAACTATTTCAGGAGGCTGAGAGTGAGGAGTTCTAAGAAAGAAGTCACTTGGGTTTTTTTTTGCAGCCTACAATTCCAGGGTAGCCCAACTGATAGGGTACCACAGATATAGGGACAGCCTAAGCTGAGGAGGAGACATTCTTCAGAGCCAGGCTAACTATTCACACAGTTGAACACAAACAAATCAGATTAAGCCGTGTTTATCTAGGATCCAAATACCCCATGTCATCCTTTTAGGGGGTTCCTTCCTAGTCCCAGGACTTCCTGGCTTTGAGCTTCTGAAGTTGTTGGAGCCCTGAGAAAGGAAACTATACAAGGATAGTGGCTGCTGACTCACACTCAAAAATCCAGAGGGCAATGAACTAGAGAGGCTCTAGACTCCTGGTTCAATTCTTCAGTTGCAGTTGATGCTGGGGTTTAGAGAAACCAGTGGAGATGCTCCACACACATCGCTTTCTGCACTTGTCTACCCCAGAGCAACACAACCTGCTCGAAGTAGAAAAGTATGTTCCCTTAAGAATCATAGCCCTTCCACCTGAAACTGACAGTGTAAGAAGATAGGAGTCCACAGGATCTGGAGTTCTCTGGGAGAGAAAAAAAAAAAAAAAAAGCAGGGGAGGGGGTGGTGGTTAGAGTAGAGAAGCTGATCATTAACAACTGCAGAGCACTTTCTTCAGAGCTTGGCGGCCAACACTGTCCTCTGGTGGCTATTGTCTGTCAGTACAGTCTAGAGGCCCTAAAACGGAAAGTAGTCCTCTTTCCCACTTTGATCCTCCCTATTTAGGGACCCTTGCCCCAGTTAGGCTAATTTAGACCCTCCAGGTTTATTCCTGCAGGCTAGGCTGCCAAACAGACAAATTCTATACACTGTTTTACCCAGGAAGGTTGGTGGAGCTCTCCTTCACTCTCCTCTGAGGGATCACTCAGAGGCCCTCTCTTCATAGAAGACTTCCCAGACTTCTAGGTCTGGGAAAGTGGGTCTCCCCGGGATCCATGAGCATGGGAAATGAATGAGGTTGGATTTTTTTTTTAAGGTAAGCTAGGAATGCAAGGAGAAAAGAGTGTCTGGGAAACAGGACACAAAGTCAGTATTACTGGGTCCAGCAGTGTGCTGCCTGGAGAGGGAAGAGTAAAAGGGTTCTTAGGGCTCAGTGGAGCCTGGTTTGACTGAGAATAAGATTCATGCTTAGGGGCAACCAGCAGAGCAGAGACATTTGCAGGGTGAGAGACCAGGCTATTAGGAGTACATTGCAGGGCTGGGAAGGTGGCTCAGTGGTAGAGCACTTGCCTTGCATGCTCGAGGCCCTGGGTTCGATTCCTCATAAGAAAAAAGCCAGAAGTGGCACTGTGGCTCAAGTGGTAGAGTGCTAGCCTTGAGCTGAAAAGCTGAGGGACAGTGCCCAGGCCCAGAGTTCAGGC
>NW_012267362.1:1614461-1637196 GCF_000151885.1 Dipodomys ordii | reverse complement strand
TACCACTGAGCCACCTTCCCAGCCCCTCTTTATATATTTTTATTTTGGGGGCCCATACTGGGGCTTGAACTTAGAACCTAGGCCCTTTCCATTAGCTTCCTTACTCAAGGCTGGCTAGCCCTCTACCACTTGAGCAACACGCCTACTTCCAGCATTTTGTAGGTTAATTTGAGATAAGGGTCTTATGGACTTTCCTGCTAGGGCTGGCTTCTAACCCTGATCATCAAAGCTCAGCCTGAGTACCTAGGATTACAGATGTGAGCCACCAGCACCCACCTAAGGAAGTTGATCTTGAACTGGGCATTTCAGGATGGAATGATCTGCTGAGTGGTCGAGGGTGCCATATCTCTGCAGATCAGACTTTGATCTATAGGGAGAATTTCCAGGCACTCAAATGACCACTCCACACCTTTTCTCCTCCTCCCCAAGGAATGGACATGCAGGTCATATGTGGAAACCTGAGTATCATTTAATTTTCCTATCTCCTCCTCTCTGACCTCCTCCTCCCTGAGTCCTCTCCATCACACATTCACAGGCTCCCACTCCTTCATGACCTGTGTGTCTTCATGTCCCTCCCTCTGAGCCTGAGCAACAAGGAAAATTCTCATTCTCTAGTTCAACCCCTTGCTCTGAACGTGTGGACTCAGTAAATACTTTGACTGACTTGACTCATGAAAACACTGGCAATAGTTGTATCTGACTTACAAGATTTCCTACAATCTTGCGAATCTACCTCACTTACCTATTCTTACTTACCTACCTGAAGATTATTTTTAAGTCAATCTAGACACAGCACGATGCCTTGATCTACTTTCTTTTTGTCGTTTCCTCCCTCCTTACCTTGCTTCCTCCTCTCATTTTCTTTTGTCTTTTGAGAGAGAATCTTGCTATATAGCCCAAACTGGCCTTGAACTAGCGATCTCCTGCTTCAGCCTCCTGAGTACTAGGATCCCAAGTAGGTAACATCACACCCAGCTCCTAATATTGCTTAAACTTTATGATTTGTTAAGCCTTCTCCTCCCCCTGGACTACACTTATCCTTAGCCTTCTCCTATTACTCCCAATTAAAATCCACCCCAGGAGTAACTACTTTAAAAATACAATTTTATTGTAATTATTAAGATGTTATACAGAGTTACATTTTACATACACTTTCTTTTTTTTTTTTGGGTCCAGTCGTGGGGCCTGAACTCTGGGCCTGGACGCTGTCCCTCAGCTCTTTCTCAAGGCTAGCACTCTACCACTTGAGCCACAGTGCCACTTCTTTTTTCTTTTTGCTTATGTGGTGCTAAGGAATCGAACCCAGGGCCTCGAGCATGCAAGGCAAGCGCTCTACCACTGAGCCACCTTCCCAGCCCTACACTTTCTTTTTTTAAAAGTCCAACAAAAGCATTTTTTATTCTAGTCCTTGGGTTTGAACTCAGGGCCTAGATGCTGTCTCTGAGCTTTTCTGTACAAGGATAGTTCTCTACCAGTTCAGCCGCAGCTCCATTTCACACATTTCTCTTTTGAACAGTGTCACCCCTTCCTTTGCTTTCCCTGTTTCCCTCCCCCATCCCTGCCCACAAGTTGTATAGTTCATTTTCTACTTAGTGTATACTGAATACCATGATTGCATTTGTTTACCCTTCCCCCCTCCCTTTCTGCACCCCCTTTTGTCCTCCCCTAAGAAGCAGAAAAAAAGCCCACAAATATCACCACCAACAACAAAAAACAACATGCTTCCATTTCCTATAATTCATTTCCATGAATAGTATTTTATATGTTGAAGAAAGTTCTGCCTTTGGATTCCTCCCCTAGGGATATCCTCCTTTGGCCTGATCCTGTATAAGTTATTGTGTCCAGTTATTGTATTTTAGACCTAGCTTCTGCACTCTCTTGAGTTTGACTTACCTCATTTGACATGATTTGTTCTAGGTCTATCCGTTTCCCTGAAAATGACATAATTTTATTATTTCTAGTCCTTGGGTTTGAACTCAGGACCTAGGTTCTGTCTTTGAGCTTTTCTGCTCAAGAATAGTGCTCTACCTGTTGATGAATGAAAGTCCATTGTGTTTAGGTACCACATTGTTTTGCTCCACTTGTCTAGTCTAGGGCATCTGAGCTATTTTCATAATTTGGCTATTGTGAATAGTGCAGTAATGAACATGGATGTGCAAGTGTCTTCACCAGGAGTAACTTCTAACTACTACCAACAACTGAATTAAAATAGCTAAGAGAGAAATTTAAATGTTCTCCACATAAAACTGGTAAATGTCTCAGGTGAAAAGGATCCCAATTACCCTGATTGGATCATTCCACATTGTGTACAGGTATGGAAATGCCACCCTGTACCTCATAAATATGCAAAATTATTATGTGTCAATTAAATATTTATAGTAATAACCTTTTAGAAGTTTTAGAAAAACACAGGGAGCCAGTGGTTCACACCTGTAATCATAACTATTCATGGGGTTGAGCTCTGAGGATGGAGGTTCAAAATGAGCCCAGGCAAGAAAGTCTGTGAGACTCTTTTTTTTTGTTTTGTCGGTCGTGGGGCTTGAACTCTGGGCCTAGGCGCTGTCTCTCAGCTCTTCAGCTTAAGATGAGCACTCTACCACTTAACTACAACGCCACTTCCAATTTTCTAGTGCTTAATTGGAGATAAGAGCGCCACAGACTTTCCTTCCTGGGCTGGCTCTGAACCATGATCCTCAGATCTCAGCCTCCTAAGTAGCTAGGATTACAGGCAAGAGCCCCTGGTGCCCTGTTGCGAGACTCTTATCTCTAATGAATCACCAACAAAGATGGGGTGGAGCTGTGGCTCAAGTGGTAGAGCACCAATCTTGAGCAGAAAAAGCAAGAACATTGTCCAGTTCCCAGTGCCCAGGCCACACAAATTAATCAACATAAATAAATAAATGTTTGGGGAGGATGAGATAAAATCTCATTCTCCTTTAAGACCCATGCTATTTCATGAAACCTCCCAGATTTCCATGGGCAATAGGCTCCCCTTTCTCTCTGAATCTCCCCAGCATTCTGACTCTCCCTTGAGGCTTATAACTTACTTTGTCCCATCTAGAAGTGTTAAGTATCAAGAGCAAGGTTCATATTTCTTTTATCTTTACATCCTTCCCCCTCACCCCTTTCAGAACTTTGCATGTAGTAGAGATCAATAATTCAAAAAATAGTACTGTGATTGAACCCAGGCTCTCACATGTTGAGTCATGTTCTCAGTCCTTTTTTTTTTGTAGGTTTTTTTTTTAATTTTATTTGTGAACATACTGTACAGAGGGATTACAATTGCATGGGCAGGATAATGTGTACATTTCTTACCAAGCATTGCAGCCTCCTCCTTTGTTTACCCTTCCCATCCCTTCCCAGCCTCCCCCCTCCCCCCCATCCCAATCCTTCTCCTTCCCCCCTCCCCCCCCCTTTGTAGGTTTTTTTTTTTTTCTTGCTAACTTATGCCTGGGCTGGCCTGGAACTCATTATCTTCCTTGCCTCTGTCTCTTGAATAGCTGGGATTATAGGCATACTACTACTACTACTACACCCACCTAATACTTTTTTTTTTTTTTTTGTCATGGGGTTTGAACTCTGGGCCTGAGCACTGTCCCTCAGCTCTTCAGCTCAAGGCAAGTGCTCTATTGCTTGAGCCACAGCACCACTTCCGGTTTTTTCCTAGTGGTTTATTGGAGATAAGAGTCTCATGGGTACGGTATTCTCACAATAAAAAAAAAAATTTTAAAAACTCATAGGAAAAAAAAAAAAGAGTCTCATGGACTTTCCTGTCCAGGCTTGCTTTGAACCGTGATCCTCAGATCTCAGCCTTCTGAGTAGGTAGGATTACAGGTGTGAGCCACTGGTGCCCAGCTAATAAATACTTTTTGACCTGATTGAATTGAACCTGTAGTTTGGGCTAGTGAAAACAGAAAGAGAAAGAACATTTTGCTGAAGAGAGCAGGCAGCTAGCTGGTAGGCCATGGAAATATAATGAGTCGAGAGCACCATTTGTTAGGAGGGAGGACTTCAGGTTGCCTTGAGTCAGGTCTATATATCCTTAGCAAAAACAAAAAAACAGCATTCAAAAAACTTGTAGGGCCAGAAGCTGGGAGCTCGCCACCTGTCTATAATCCTAGCTCCTAAGGAGGCTGAAATCTGAGGATCACAGTTTGAAGCCAGCCCAAGCAGGAAAGTCCATGAGACTTGTATCTATATTTAGCCAACTGAAGTGGAGCTGTGGCTCAGTGGAAGAGAGCTATCTTTGAGCACAAAAGCTCAGAGACAGTGCCCTGAGTTAAAGACACAGGATTGGCATCAAATTAAAAAAAAAAAAAAGTAGTAGGGAGCCAATCACCAGTGGCTCATGCCTGTACTCCTAGCTACTCAGGAGACTGAGATCTGAGAATCACAGTTCAAAGTCAGCTCAGGCAGGAAAGTCTGTGAGATTCCTATCTCCAATTAACCACCAGAAAACTGGAAGTGGTGCTGTGGCTCAAGTGGTAGAGTGCTACCCTTGAGCTGAAGAGCTCAGGGACAGCGCCCAGGCCCAAAGTTCAAGCCCCATGACCTACAAAAAAAAAAAAAAGGAAGGAACCTGGAAGCTTGATTGTAACCTCTTCACTGTTTAGCCATATAGCTTGGGGCAAGCTGTGTTTCCTTCCAAGTCTATTCTCTATGATAAGGGGTTGGACACTTGAACTCCATGGAGCATTTCAGTTCAGCTCCACGTCAGCTTTTTTCTCCCAACTCAGCAGCAGAAATCACCTGACCCAGGTCCTGGATTTTGTTTCTCAGAGAAGGATAAAGAGCTTGAAACCATGGGAAAGGAAGATATGAGGCTTGAATAAGTTGTACGCTGGCTTGAAGGATGTGGAGGTGGTGGCAGGTGATGACAACACCCACAATTCAGAGCAAGTCAAGTGGCATGACATCAGGCCCTGAAGACACTCTTTCCTCTACTGTACTTCCAGTCCTCTTCCATCCCCAGTCAGAGCAAGCATCCATCCAGGTTTGAATCCCAGTGTCTCTGAGAAAATCACCTAACCTCTCTGAGCCCCAGTTTCTACGTCTGTACATGGAATTATTGGAACTCCAGAAGATTGGGGGAGGCTGCTCAGTACCATGTCCATTACTACATCTCCCATCCTGAATCCCATATTCATTTTCCCAGGCCTACGACAAGAGTTAATGAATGCTGCATTGTGGGAGCTGTGAGGTGAGGCATTCGAAGGGAGGAGGCTGATGATGAGCAGGTTGGATGGGAGCTACCCAGAAGCATTGCCCAAGCTGTTTCTGATGGCCACTCCCCACAAAGACCTGTTTATTGTGTTGTTAAGGAAACAGTAGCTGTCTGGAAGTTTTCCTCTGGGGCGGGGGTGGGGGATGGGGGTAGGGGTGGGGGGGTGAGGGGGGGTCCAGGGTTGAGCCAAGCGGCTGGATAGGGATAGGAAGAGGGCAGCATGGCCTGCCCTGCACATACACTGTGGATGCTCCTGCCTGTCTTTTGAGCCTGGTTCATCTGAGGCCCCCAGTTTCTAATCTGGTTGGGAAGGATTTATTTTTGGGTCCCTGTAACCTAGCAATGGGCTCACATGACCAGTGGCAGCTGCAGGCTGAATATACCGTTGGATCTCTGCTCCTGGCAGGGGGTGTGGGCCAGACTGTGGGGGAAGAAAAGGAATGGAAAGGCTCTCACCTCTGCTTTCCGGCATCTCTCTCCCTCCCAGCCCCTCAGCCTCACCCTCATGCACAGGCAGGGGGGGGGGCGGGGAGGAGGAGGGGGCGATGAGTGCCTGGGAAGAGGACACAAGCTAGGCTTCTGCCAGCTGGGCACTGAGTCACAGTGGAGAGGCCTGCTGATATTTGGATGGGGAGGGATGGGTGTCCATGTGGATGGGTACAGGCTCAGGTGGAGATGGCCTGGAGAAGTAGGTGCCTGAACAGGCAGGCTAGACTGTGGGATTTCAGGAACACCCCAGTTGGTACTGAAATCCCAACATTTTACTTCTTCCTTTGTTTCCTGCTAAATTGTTAATATTCCTGAGAGAAAAACAAAACACATGCAAATACATTTATCAACCTCTTTCCGAGAGCAGGTTTTGACAGAAGGCAGAGAGCAGGGAAGATGGGCGGTGGTGGCCACTAAGCAGACTGAGGGCTCTAGAGAGGGGGCTATGGATATACAGAGAATACTCAAGACTGGTGCCAGGGACACATGCCCATAATTCTAGCTACTCGGGATGCTGAGATCTGAGGACCAAGGTTAGAAGTTAGCCCTAGGGCAGAAAAGGCCATGAGACTCTTGATCTCCTATTAACCACCAAAAAGTTGGTAGACTGACAGCCTTGAATGGAAAAGGCTAAAGAGCCTAGGCCCTCAGTGGAAACCCCAGTGTGAGTACACATGTGCGCATGTGCATGCATGTGCGCACGCGCGCGCACACACACACACAGTTACTTAATAGTCAGGCACTCACACCTGTAATCTTAAACTACTCAGGGGGCTGACATTTGAGGATTATGGTTCAATGCCAGCCCAGGCAGGAAAGTCTGTGAGACTCTTATCTCCAATTAACCAGTGATAAAGCTGGATGTAGAAATGTGGCTCAATTGGTAGCATGTTAGCCTTGAGCCCCAAAGCTCAGAGACAGCACTGAGGTACTGAGTTCAAGCACTAGGACTAGCATGCATGTACGCGTGTGCACGCGCATGCACATACACACACAAATTACTGAATGATGCTTGAAAGGTAAATGCCAGGCTCTCAAAGGTAAACACACCAGGCTCCCATCACATCCCAGGCAGGAAAGAGGGAGGGGGGTAAGGCAGACAGAACATTGTCAAGGCATGGGAGGGCAAGGGTCAGGGGGTAGGACTATAGTAAGGAATATGTCTAGGATAGAAAGGTAAGTCCTCAGCATCAAGGTCCCACCATGGTACTGAGAAGAGGGGTGCCGCCATTGGGAGAGCACCTAGTCCCCATCCTGAAACAACGTGCTGGGATACGTGTGGTAGACCATGGATCACTGGTATGGTTTGGAAGACACCATTTCTCACTTTGGTCTTCCCATCCCTTTCATATGCTTAGCTCTAACAAGGAGGGATAGGTAGAGTGGGGTGGGGGATGTGACATCAATGGCTACTTCACTCACTGAGATAATTCAATGAGATACAACAAAAGAAGTTGATTCCCAGAATGGACTTTAAGAAGTAGTATCAGCAGCTATCTAGGCACCAGTGGATCACACTTCTGAGCCTAGCTAATCAGGAGGCTAGATCAGAAGAGCTGAAGGTCCTAGTTCAAAGCCAGCCTGGGCAGACAAACCTGAGAGAATCATATCTCTAACTACTAATAATCCAGAAGTAGAATTGTGGCTCAAATAGCAGACCATTATCCAGCCTTGAGTAAAGAAGCTAAGGGAAAGCACTCAGGCTGAGTACAAGTCCTAGTACTGGCACAAAAAATATAGTATCAGCATCACTATTACTGATATTACTATTATCAGCTCCAGGACATACCAACTCCTTGGTACCACCTCCCAAAACACTCTCTGGGAAAGGCCTCATGACCTTGACACTGGCCATCATATACCAGCTTTGTGGCCAGCCATGGCAAAGGTGTTATCACCCCCCATGCCAGAGCAGCATGCACCATTTGTATTACAGCTTCCTCTCCCTGTTAGACAAGGTGGAGAGTAAAGAATTTTGCCCATTTTGTAGATAGAAAAACTAATACACAGTTAATCCAGACTAAGGAAAACTAATACACAGTCAATGCAAACTAAGGTCTTAACCCCTAACTAGTAGAGTGAATTTGACTTGACCCGTATAGTGCTTATTCTATAATCCTGTTGGAATCCTGATTCTCTTTGAAGCCCAGAGGCAGGCAGGGCATGTCAGCCTGAGCTCCTGTTCAGAGTGTCATGTCAGGATGCAGACAAAATATGGGGTGAACGGGGATGAAGCAAACACTTCCCCTTCTAACAGATTTCAATTCAAATATTGACTCTGGCTATATTTGGTTTGTATGTGTTTGCTGGTCTTGAACTCAGGGCCTGGGCACTGTCTCTAAGCTCTTATTTATTTATTTATTGCTCAAGACTAGTTTTCTATCATTTGAGCCACAGCTCCATTTGCAGCTTTTTGGTGATTGGTTGGAGATGAGTCTCTCATCTTTCATACGTGAGCAGGCTTCAAAACCACAACTCTCCTTTCTCAGCCTCTAGAGTAGTTGAGATTATAGGCGTGAGCCACCAGCACCAGGCAACTCTTGCTATATTTGATCTGGGGAAAATTATAGCACTGATTTCCTTATCTGTAAAATAGGGTGTCTCAGAGATGAGTGTGAGAACAGAAGATGGATATACACTGAGGACCTGATACAAAAACTCAAGAAATAGTGGCTGGTGATAGCAGAAATCACTGTATCAGCTTTTGGCTAGTTTCTTTGTTGTTGACCTAGGGTTTGGGGCAGCTAACCTGCCCTTCTGAGTTCTCTGGGTTAATTCACCAATTCAATGGCTTTTTAGTTGAGTGTGGTAAACAATTTTAGACTTCCCTTCTTCCTTTTTGGATGTAGAAGGAATTCCCAGATAGACAAGTCTCAGAGCACCCAGACCCTGGAACCAGCATCATGACTAAATTCTTTTTAGCTTCCTGGCTCTTCCTGTGAAGCTGTTGAGTGATCTCTTCACCAAGGACTGCAAGCCCTAGCCTTGGCATCTGTAATATGCCTGGGGAACTGACCATGTTCTTCATGTTCCTCCCTTTTTGTGCTGGTACTGAGGCTTGAACTCAGGACCTTGGCACTGTTTCTTGGCTTTTTCTTTCAAGGCTGGCACTCTACCACTTCAGCAACTCTTCTGTTTCCTGATCTTCGGTGACTAATTGAAGAGTTTTACGGACTTTCTGGTCTGGGCTGGTTTTGAATTGTGGGCCTCAGATCTCAGCCTCCTGAGTAGTTAGAATTACAAACATGAGCCATTGGTACTCAGCTGTTCATCTCTTCTCTCGCCTCCAAAGACCTATCACTTGGATGGGTGATGCTCCTCAGATCTGTCCAGCCCTACAAATCCAGACCAACATGGGTCTTCCTAAGAAAATATCTCCCACTGTAACTCTGGGAAGCAGTGTGGTGAGATGTAAAAGGTAGCTCAGGAGATGTTAGGTCCCTCATCTCCATTGGCCCTTGCAGTCCTACCCTGGCCTAGCCTTAGGGGAATATGTCTATCCTGACCTGCCTCTACAAAAAATCTCAGTACACATGTCACACAAAACCACACAATGACTAGATTGTCAGGACCCTCAGGTATCACTGTTTAATCCCACAGATCAAAAACAAAGGCCAAAAATGGAAGTGACTTGTCCAAAGACACACAGCTGGCGCTGGAAAGTGGCTCAGTGGTACAGCGCTTGCCTTGCATGCATGAGGCCCTGGGTTCGATTCCTCAGCACCACATAAGCAGAAAAAAAAGCCGGAAGTGGTGCTGTGGCTCAAGTGGTAGAGCGCTAGCCTTGAGCTGAAGAGCTGAGGGACAACGCCCAGGCCCAGAGTTCAGGCCCCACGACCGGATCCAAAACAAAGACACACAGCCATTAAGTGGCATAGCCAATGCCTCGAGCCTGAATTTTCTGACTCCAAGTGCTCTTTTTCTTCATTAAGCTGACTGGGAAGGCTTCCCCTTCCTGCCATTACCCAGCCCCATAAAGCTTTTGAGAAGTGTAAGAAGTTGGGCTCATACCTGAGCACTTTGCTTGGGGTCATGAGGCCCAGGTGTTTGCTCTAGAAGTGGCTTCAATGGGCTGGGTGGGAAGCAGGAGGCCATTAGGACCCAGAAGCTTTTGGAGCATCCTGCTCAGCTGGCTGCCTCTCACCGCTCACTGCAGTGGTTCAGGCTTCAGCAGCCTTGAAGAAGCATCAGCTGAGAGGAGCTATCACATGGGAACCGGGAGCTGCTCAGCAAAGGTAGGAGTTGCCGACTAGGCCAGAAATAAGGGGGGGGGGGTGCCCAGCCCCAGGGCCTGGTGTTGAGTGCTGCCTTCCTACAGAAGGATAGCATTCCAAGGATTAGGCCACCCTGGCCTATAGTGGGCAGTTTTGTTAGGGGATAGGTTCCCAGTTATCCCAAAGGCAGTATTGGGATGTGGGCATCTGTGAAGCCCAGAGGGTGGGGGGAGGGATGGGCACCTCCTGCCGGCAGGAGTAGCCACATCCTGCAACAGACAGCAGCATTCTCCATCTCCCTTGCTCCTGGTCTTACAAATAGGTCCCTTACATCCTAGGAATGAGTCCTTTGGCATCGGGCTGTTGGGCAACTATGTCCTGAGCACGGGCAACTGTGTTGGGGAGAGATAACAAATCTCCCTGAAAATCTCCCTGGTTGGGGAGAGGGGCATGCTCTTTTCTAAAGGAAGGCTGAGCTCCCAGCCTTGGGATGGAAGCTCTGTGAGAGACACAGGTACATGTGAATCGCAACAACGCCTCTGTGGCCTTGGGATGGGCACTTATGTGCATCTCCCATTCTGAAACAAGGGTATTTGGAACCTGATTACAGCCCTACTATATGCCAGATCTCAAGTCACTATGTTGGCCAAAGCTTTCCAGGTACTAAGAGGTCCTGAGGTGAGGGGGTAGTGTTAGAAAGAAACAGTAGGATGACGAGAGCATCTGTGGGGGGAGAAGCCATGATGACACGAGCTAGGAGTGGAGTCAGGTTCTCTGGGTTTCCCTTGTGATAGCATTATCTTCTTTATAACCTAGCCCATCAGTGGGAAGGTCCCAAGTAACCAGTCATATTAGTCTGTCTCTTAGGAGGTCTGTCTCCTGGAATTTGGGAATCATTCTGGAAATACTGACAAGATTGAGGTGGCTATGAGAAAGAGAAATGCCAACACTTTCTTGCCTAGGGCTCCACCATGGTTATATAGCAGTCCTCATATCCACATGGGAACCATGTCTGCTTCTCTTTAATCTGGGACCCTGGCTGGGCCTTGCTAGATTGGACTTTTCCTGTCTGCACACATTGGGTGGACCACTCCTCCCTTAGCTCTCGTGGACATCCTCTAGGCCCTCCTCACAAGTAGGAAGACTGGATAAATCATGACATGGAGAGTAAGAGAAGATGTGTCTTTTAGCTTTTCTTTGGGCATTTTTCCCTGGTAGATTGTCTTATAAAAAGTTAACATCTCCGCTTATGTACCCTTTCTTCATCTTCTTTGCAGATCCTGAGTTGATGTTGCCATCTCTACTGAGAAATGAGCTATTGTTCTTAGAGAGAGGTGCATCCTTAAGTAGTTGCTTATAGTTAGGGAAGCTTTGAATCAGAGCTTGGGTTATCCTTTCTAGAAGAGTCCTCTATTGGCACTGAGATGATTGACTGAATTTTTCTAGAGTTTGTACAGGGGACAGGAATTCAATTAATCAATTTGAGCCTGATTCAATTCACAGAATTGGATGCATAGCACATTAGGAGTTGGATTAGCACATGGTTTATGGTAACACCAAAATCCTCTGACTATAAAATGAACCTTTGGCAGGCCATCTAGGCCTCTTCATTGAAGTCATATAAATGGCAAGTTTAAAATTGAGCAAAGCCAGGCACTGGTGGCTCACACCTGTAATCCTAGCCACTCAGGAGGCTGAGATCTGAGGATTGCAGTTCAAAGCCAGCCTGGGCAGGAAAGTTGGTGAGACTATTTCCAATAAACCACCCAGAAAACCGTAAGTGGAGCAGTGGCTCAAGTGGTAGAGCACTAACTTTGAGCTGAAGAGCTGAGGGACAGCGTTCAAGCCAAGTTCAAGCCCCATGACCGACAAAATAAAATAAATAAAATAAAATAAATTGAGCAAGCACCGAACCTCCAGACTCTGGAACTCATAATCAAATGTCATGTATAGAAACCTTGGAACATTGGAGGCCATTCCTTTCAGAGATGAGGAAAATGTGGCCCAGAAAGGCACCAGATTTGATCTGTCTGAAGGTTGCCTCTAAGTTGCACAACACAGCACCCTACATTGAGGGGATCTGCACTATAAGAATAGTATGTGTAAATGAACAAAATTTTTTAATTACATTGGGCAACCTGTTTCAGTTATATGCAAATTCAACTGGGGTAATGATGCACATAAAACAGATGTGATCTACCATTTGATCAGGAGACATGAAACAAGCTGATTTCTTCCAGTTTTCTTGAAGACCCATTTCCTTAATGGCAGTCCTCTGTTCTCCTCCCTCCCTCCCTCATACCTTTGCCCCTCTTCCATAGGCACCTAGGCACTCATTATTCTGTGATGGGGAAGAAGTCTATAACCAAAAGGACTTTGGATCCAGGACCCTCAAAGGCTCAACTTCAACAACCAGAGATTTGGGAAGCTGGGAGTGGTAGGTTAGGAGCAGCTCCCCTCCTACCAGTAGGGACACAATAGTCTTTCAGTACTAGGGCTTGAATTCAGGGCCTGTGCACTGTCCCTTAGCTTTTTTTTTCTCAAGCCAGTGCTCTACCACTTGAGCCAACATCCTTGCTTCAGGCTTTTTGCTTGTTAATTGGAGATAATAGACTCATGGACTTTCTTGCTCAGGTTGACTTTGAACCATGATCCTCAGATCTCAGGCTCCTAAGCAGCTAGGATTTCAGGCATGAGCTACCATTGCTCAACCACATCAGTCTTAAGAAGCTAGAATAGGTAGAGAAAGACACTTTCTAAGTGAATTACATTCTTTGGGTTTAGGGGACACAGAAAACCATTAGCTGGCCTTCCAATTTCCTACTAGTAGGGTCATTCTGTTTTCACTGCTTCTTCTCAGCTCTCAAAGTGGCAACTCTGGCCAAGCACTGTAGCTCACACATGTACTCTTAGCTACTTAAGTAGGCTGGATCTGAGGATCCAGGTTTGAAGTCAGCCTGGGAAGATAAATCCAAGAGATTTTTCTTCTCCAATTAATAACAAAAAGCCAGAATGGAGTTGTACCTCAAGTGGTAGAGTACAATCCTTGAGCAAAAATGCTAAGCAAGACATGAGGGCCTGCCAGGCCCCAGTACACACACACACACACACACACACACGCACGCACACACGCGCACACACACACACACACACACACACACACACACACACACACACTGGCAGCTCTGAGTACCTCTCAGGTAACAATACTGAGAGATAAATAGTTTAAGTTCAACAAGGGTTTACTGGAAGTCTATTATATTCCAGCCAATGGGAAGGGCACCTTAATGCATAGCTTGGCACAATGGGCAAGAGAACTAGCCCTGGGGCCAGACTAGGGGTAGTTACTCAAAAGTTGCTATTTGCTGTGTGATTTGGGGTAAGTTCTTTAACCTCTCCAGGCCTCAGGCTTATCTCTGGAAAATGGAAATAAGAACCCTATCTACCTCAGGATTGTTTGAGGATTAAGGTAGCTAATATACTTCTTAGTGCTTGGAACATGGCCTAGAAAATAGAAAGCCCTATGTAAATATGACTTTTTGTTTTTGTGCTAGTCCTTGGGCTTGAACTCAAGGACTAGGTGCCATCCCTGAGCTTTTTTGCTCAAGGCTAGTGCTCTACCCCTTGAGCCACAGCTCCATTTCTGGCTTTTGTGATGGTCAACTGAAGAGGCTCATTGACTTTCCTGCCTGGGCTGGCTTCAAACTGTGGTCTGTAGATTTCAGCCTCCTGAATAGCCACAATTATAGGTGTGAGCCACCAGCACCCAGCCCTTTTCCCTTCCTTCCTTCTTTTATTGGTGCCAGCACTGCAGCCTGAACTCAAGGCCTTGATGCTGTCTCTTAACTTTTTTGCTCACTGCTGGCACTCTACCACTTGAGCCACAGATCCTAAGCATTACTTCTTATGATGAGTACTGTTAGTAACCAGTCACGCTGGGTCCTGCAAACAGTTGTGAAGTGGATACTATTTCCTTCATTTTACAGATGCCTTTATGAGGAACCTAGAGTCCAGAAGAGTCACCGAGACAGTAACGGCCAGACCTGGAACTGGAAGCTGCGTCTTATGTTCCTTCTCCTCCTCATTCAGAGGAACCCAGAAGTCAGGAAATCCATACAAGTCAGCCTAAACTGACACACTGCCCTTGAGTTCAGCGGGACCCTGGGGAAGGGAGACAGACACTTTAGAATCCCTGGATAGCAACTCTCCAAAAGAAGGGTATGGAGAACAGAGGGGAAAAAGTGGAAGAGATGCTGGAGGCCACTTAGAAAATGGAGTGTTGTTGAGTGGACAAGTCTCACATGTTGCCTGCTTCTTTCCAGTCAACAGGGCAGACCCAGGAACCATCTCCTGCCAGAAACGTGATATAGCTCCTGAGCTCACCATTGCCTGCCTTGGTCTGTGCCTACAGCGCAGCCCAGCCTCAAAGCTGGTGAAAAGAGCCTGCCCAAGAGGCTCCAGAAGGAGGCCCCCCACCCACCCACCCACCAAATTGGGAAGCCTGGGCCTGGGTTCACCATCCCAGGGCTGTGGACTAGGATGGGGGATGGGGCTGTGACAGGAGGTACCCTGGGTGTCCTCTTTCGGCCCCATGGAGTCCTCACCCATCCCCCAGTCATCAGGGAATTCTTCTATTTTGGGGAGGGTCCCTCAAACCCCAGGTCCCTCTACTGCCAGCGGGGTCCCAGAGGTGGGGCTGCGGGACATAGCTTCAGAATCTGTAGCCCTCTTCTTCATGCTTCTGCTGGACTTAACTGCTGTGGCTGGCAATGCTGCTGTGATGGCCGTAATTGCCAAGACACCTGCCCTCCGGAAATTTGTCTTCGTCTTCCACCTCTGCCTGGTAGATCTGTTGGCTGCTCTGACCCTCATGCCCCTGGCCATGCTCTCCAGCTCTGCCCTCTTTGACCACGCCCTCTTTGGGGAGGTGGCCTGCCGTCTCTACTTGTTCCTGAGTGTATGCTTTGTCAGCCTGGCCATTCTCTCTGTGTCGGCCATCAATGTAGAGCGCTACTATTATGTGGTGCACCCCATGCGCTACGAGGTGCGCATGACGCTGGGGCTGGTGGCCTCTGTGTTGGTGGGTGTGTGGGTAAAGGCCCTGGCCATGGCTTCTGTGCCAGTGTTGGGAAGGGTCTCCTGGGAGGGAGGAGCTCCCAGTGTCCCCCCAGGCTGTTCACTCCAATGGAGCCACAGTGCCTACTGCCAGCTTTTTGTGGTGGTCTTTGCTGTCCTTTACTTCTTGTTGCCCTTGCTCCTCATCCTTGTGGTCTACTGCAGTATGTTCCGAGTGGCTCGTGTGGCCGCGATGCAACATGGGCCGCTGCCCACGTGGATGGAGACACCCCGACAACGCTCGGAGTCTCTCAGTAGCCGCTCTACCATGGTCACCAGCTCTGGAGCCCCCCAGACCACCCCACACCGGACGTTTGGGGGAGGGAAGGCAGCGGTGGTTCTCCTGGCTGTGGGAGGACAGTTTCTGCTTTGTTGGTTGCCCTACTTCTCTTTCCATCTCTACGTTGCTCTGAGCCCTCAGCCCATCTCAACTGGACAGGTGGAGAGTGTAGTAACTTGGATTGGCTACTTTTGCTTCACTTCCAACCCTTTCTTCTATGGATGTCTCAACCGGCAGATCAGGGGAGAGCTTAGTAAGCAGTTTGTCTGTTTCTTCAAGCCAGCTCCAGAGGAGGAGCTGAGGCTACCAAGCCGGGAGGGCTCCATTGAGGAGAACTTCCTACAGTTCCTCCAAGGGACTGGCTGTCCAGCAGAGAACTGGGTTTCCCGACCCCTACCTAGTCCCAAGCAGGAACCTCCTGCTGTAGACTTTCGGATCCCAGGACAAATAGCTGAAGAGACCTCTGAGTTCCTGGAGCAGCAACTCACCAATGACATCATTATGTCGGACAGCTTCCTCCGTCCCGACCCCTCACCTCGACTGGAGTCATGATGGGGCACTGGATACTTGGAGAAAGATAGGGATGGGGACTGGTCATGATCACAAGGACTGCCCCTATGGGACCACCTTTTTCTAGCTGGCTGGGGTCTCCATACACAGATTTTGCTTAGTGTTTCCTGAGTCAGAACCAGAGCCAACAGGATGGACAAGTGGCAAAAGCCTTGGACTTGGCTGTGATCTTTGACTACTGGGGGAGGGAACCTGGGTATGGTGAGACGGTGATGAGAGAAAAGGGTCATAAAGGTGAGGTGGAACCTCTCAATTGCTGAACTTTTCATATCAAAGGAAACAGGGAAGTCTCTTAGGGTAGAAGTTGAAAGATTGGGGCAGCAAGCCAGATTTGAAGTTATTCTGGGGATCACTGAGAATATTTTGACTTTTCATGTAATTGTTCAGGGAGGTATTTGTACCCAAGCAAGGTAAGAAAACGACCCATGTCTTCTTGTTTTATTATCAGGTTTAAAAAGAACAAAACTGAAGCCAAACAACTGCAGCTGAGTAAACAGGCCTTTTTCTAGTTTTCTAGTTGAAATTTCTTTATAGTGAAAAGACTTTCTGGGTGTGCTCTTTTCCTGGGTTTTCCCAGAAGCAGGAAGAAAGAGCACTTAGGGTGCATGGACTAGAAGACCGGAAAGCTGACTGCAGCTTGCTGTCTCCCACACTTCAGGAAAAGCTCTTCGATTTTTCAGTATGGAGGTGATCAAGTATAGGACTTGATCTCAGCAGACAAGTATAAGACAATGTGGCTTTTTCTCCCTGTCTTATAGTATGAATAACTAGAATGATTGGGAGTCAGATAGATGAGGCTAGAAGTTCAGATTTAAACTGGGAAGGTGACTGGATGGGAGACTGGGTGAATAACCCTGAAAAATAATATTGCAAATTTTTTCTTTCTAGGACTGGCCTCCCTGATCTCTTTCCTCACGGCAATGACCCACCTTCAGCCCCCTGGACAATCGGGTACAAGACTAAGGTTGGGCATGGGAAGGGGAGGGGAGGGTCCATAGTCCATTAAATGCTTCCCCGTTCTCATTCACCGCTCTCAAAATTAGCTTCCGTGATACTTAAAATCTTTCTCCTACCTCCAGCCCTGGGTTGGAGACAGCGTGAGGAGTTGGGCTCAGCTGTTTACTAATTGAGACTGTAGGGAATGTATTGACTAGTACTGGTGGTAGTATTTCCAATGGAGAGGGAATAACTGCAAACTGGATAGGATGCCCATCTGACCATCTCCCTTCCCTCAATTGAATCTGGTAACATTAAGGGGTTAAGATAGAGACAGGATTGTACTGTCTATATTGGAACCAATTTCTGGCTCAATGAGCATCAAGTGGGGGGGAATGAAATGGGGGAGTGGTGCAGTTCACCCTTTAAACAGCCAATAAATAATTTTTTATAAAAAGTTATATTGATACCAACATTGACTCCTTCAGTTCCATTCAGTGCTTAAATATAACTCTCACTATTCCCTGGGTCCCACAGGGAGGTTGTGTGGTTACTGCCTTCAAGGAGTTCATAGTCTAATTTTATCAGACACTTTGTATTTTTATAGAGCATTTAGATCTGACCAAGTACTATAGAATGTACTTGAGAAATATATTAGAGGATGTATCTAGGATTCTAACTGGGCAAATATAGCTTTTCCCTTTTAGAACTAGGAAATTTTCCAGGTTTTTGTTTTCCTGCCACTAGGTTATTATTCTAGTTGAATGTCTATGATTCTGCTGAAATCCCTTAGACAGTATATACTACAAGAAGTGTCCTTTGTGATTCAAAAACATGTTCTCCTTTCTGTCCTCCCTTTTAAGATAAACTCCTAGCAAGGAACCTCATTTGTTTTTTGAGGGGGGGGGGCGCGGGAAGGGGAGAACCTTTCAAATAAATACCACTTATCAATTAGTAGACCTGAGGAACTGCCAGCAGATGGCAGTGTGATTCCAATGGAAATAAGGAGAGTAGATGTATGGGGGTGATGAGGAGAGAAGGACGTTGAGCATTAAACATTGCTTCCAGGTCATTTTACTTTTTCCCTTTGACATACTCCCCCTCCTTCCTTCACATACATCAAAGAAGGAAGTTCAGTGTAAGAGTATCTGTAATTCAGGCTGAAATTACTTGACACTGCAATCTCACTGGCATTTACTAGAGTTAGATATACATGGATTCATTTATCATTCATTTTTCCCTGTAGAAATGGATCATGAAGGAAATAAACTTTCTCTTTTATTACACTGAGAAGTTTCCCAGTAATGTTCTGCTTTGGCCTCCTTACAGTTTTCTAGTCACCAAGATGGCTTGGTAAAGTTCAATATGTAAGCTTTAGTTCTGAAAGCTGAAGAATCAACAGGGTAAGGCAAGCATCCTGTCAGTTGCCTTTTCCTGACTCCTGATAATATTGAGGTGATTCCCATACTACATGAAAACCTTAGACCTTATTGTATGAACTTGAGAAAGCTGCTTAATTGTTCTGAGCAATTGTTCTGAACAATATTACCTACCTCACAGGATTTTTTTGTGAAGATGGAAGCACCTAGCCATATCTGGCAAAAAGTTCCTCAATAGTAACTGGGTTTTCTTCTCTTTCCTCTTGCCTGTTTCCTCAGAAATATTGATAATGGAAAAAGCAGCCCCTTTCACTTTAACAGTCATTTGGAAATGAGTGGGAGACGTTTCCAACTGGAAATAAATCACATTAATAAAACGGTGGGTGAGGCTATTTAAGGTAGTTAAACTAAAGTTCTCATTAAATGCTTCTAATTAATGAATCACCATTATATAGACCTTTCTGATGGGACCTTATTCTAAGTTTAGATTCTACTAGGGAAATATTTTTTAACTACAGGGAGGCATTTCAGGGCTTCAAAAAAATACACACTCTCAGAATGTATGGTGAGAGTAAATGTGGGGCTGTTTGGCTGCAGAGCTAATTTAGGACCACTTTCACAGTTGTATCCAGGGTGCTTAGTCTAAGAAGATATCAGAATGGAGCTTTCAACAGGAGATTTGTCCATTTTTCAGGTGACATTAGTGTCGAGAGGCAAGTTTTACTAAC
The DNA here is from genome assembly GCF_000151885.1 of Dipodomys ordii. NCBI lineage: Eukaryota > Metazoa > Chordata > Mammalia > Rodentia > Heteromyidae > Dipodomys > Dipodomys ordii. The sequence continues at coordinate 1,618,261 of NW_012267362.1, read as the reverse complement.
TTTTCTTTCTGCGGGGTTATCACAACAGAACATTTTAGTAGGAGAGTCAGAGTGTTTCTGGGTGTGTGACTGAGGTATTCTTAAGCCCCTAATGCAACTTGATTTATACTGCGTCCAGTATAGGTAGCATGGAAATTTTAGAGATGAACACTCACCTTTCAGGTTAAAGCATCTGCTCATGCTTTCGAGTGGCCTATTGTCAATACAGAAACCGGGAAAATCTACAGCCCACAGAAAACTCCCACATAATAGGGCGAGGACCAGGATATATTTTAAGAGCAAGAAATGGTGGGCCTAGGCATAATTTACGTTATGGATATCGGTGATGCACAGCTGAAGCCTAGGTCAGTTAGTTCCCATTCCCCCAGACAGACAGAGGCTTTACACATGGGCAAGGACCCTGAGTTCCACCGCCAGAGACAAAAGAGGCGTCTGGCCTGGTAGAGATTCTCAGGAAGGCTGTGGGTCTTATTCAGAAAGTCCACCCCCGTGCCCCCGCCCCCACCCGCTATTGGGACCTTAGGAAAGCACTCGAGCTGGAGGCACCCGTTTTCCCACAGGTAGCTGAAAAGGTAACACAGGATGAGGGTGAGCAGGTACGAAGCGTTCCAGACAGAAGCCACCAGCAGTTCCACGGAACCCACGCCCCTCCTGGGGACTTCCGGTTTCGGGCTCACCTTCTTTCCCAGATGAGGGTGGTTCCAGTAGTAACGGCCGCAGGGCGTCGCCGGAAGTGTCGTAGGCGCCGGATATCCGGTTCCTCGGGACGCTCGGAGAGCTGACGGAGAAGGCCACCGCCCCGCAAGCAGACGCCGTCCCGACCATCCGGGCCGCCCTTTCCGCGGTTTGGTAGTGAGTGAGCGAGTGAGTGAGTGAGGCCGGGTCCAGTTCCCTCTCCGGCCGCCGCCATGGGCTGCACGTTGAGCGCCGAAGACAAGGCGGCGGTGGAGCGGAGCAAGATGATCGACCGCAACTTGCGGGAGGACGGGGAGAAAGCGGCCAAAGAAGTGAAGCTGCTGCTGCTCGGTGAGGGGCCGGGAGCGGAGCTGGCGCGGGGGCGGGGGGGGGTCGCGAGGGGACCGGGAAGCAGCTGGGGCCCCCCGAGTGGGGTCCGTCCCGGCTGGCGGGAAAGACCCCTAAGGGACCTGGAGGGCGTGGCGGGCGAGGGGCGGGGTGTCCGGGGTGGGCGGTGGAGGCCCGGAGGCGGGATGAGGGGTGGGGTTTTGAGGGTGTCGGAATTAGGTTTGGAGAGGGTGTAACTGCGGGCGCGGACGGTCGCAGCCCAGAGTTGGGGAGTACGGGGACTTTGAAGGTTGCGTTAGGGAATCTAGGGAAAGCTCCTAAAACGAAGAACTGATACGAATAAAGGGTTTCCTTGGGCTCAGCGTGTTCCTAAACCGGGAGGACGCGTTCGAGGTTACATATAACGGGGGAGGGGGGGTATGTGTTGGGCTTGTACCGTGGTTTGAGAGTTTGAGCGTGGTGATACTTGATGACAGGATGAAGCTGGAAGGGCTTTAAATGATTAAATAGAGAAGCTGGGACAGAGTGGCCACATAAAGACTCAGGCGTTTGTTTGTTAGCGTTCTGAACTGAGGGGAAGGGAGTCCTGGATTCTCCAAGAACCCGAAAGCAGATGGAGAAAATACGTGCTGTGTACAGCCAAATTCTAAGGTGTAAAGGAAGAGAGCTTGCGTGCAGAAGCTGTCTGTACTTTTTCACCTTATTCGTTTATTAAATATACTTGTTTGTTTTGTACCAGTTTTGGAGCTTAAATTCAGGGCTCTACTGCTTAATCCAGAGCTCCACTTCTGCCTTAATTTTTTTTTTTTCTGGTGGTTAATTGGAGAAAAGAGTCTCATAGATTTACCTGCCCAGGCTGGCTTGGAACTGTGATCCTCGTTTCTCAACCTCCTGAGTAACTGGGATTGCAGGTATGAGCCACCGGTGCCCATCCACCTTTTTGATTTTTAGCCTGTTAAGATTTTCTTTCTTCTGTTTTTGTAAAATGATGAGGTACATAGGGTTGATGTGAGCTGAGTAAAATTCAAAGAATGTCTCGTTTGAGATTGAGGAGCGATCTCATGGACAGTAGATTTACACATTGGAAATTGCTGAATAGTTGTCAGGGAAGATGGGCAGTGGGAATGAAATTATTTTAAGATAGATTATAGGTTGGGCATGTTTGCTATGTAAAACAAATAAATATCTGGGATCTATTTTTATGTCTTTTGTCTCTTCAGAGCAAAAATTTTGGCTTTAGGACCATAACATGGTGCCTTGCCAGATACTTATTTTAAGTGGCTTTTTATGTACAGGCAGATGATTTGGTTTTCAGCTTTTTTTTTTTTTTTTTTGGTCTGTCGTGGGTCCTGAACTCTAGGCCAGGGCGCTGTCCCTGGGCTCTTTTACTCAAGGCTAGCGCTCTACCACTTGAGCCACAGCACTACTTCTGGTTTTTCTGCTTATGTGGTGCTGAGAAATTGAACCCAAGACCTCATGCATGCAAGGCAAGCACTCTACCACTGATCCACCTTCCCAGCCCACAATACAACTTCTTAAAACAATTGATTTTTGAGGAAAAAAAGTCAATGTAGGGGGATAGTCAGATTTTCACACTATAAAACTCCAAAGGATAGAAAACACCATCATAACCTAAGTCTTGCTTTGTGCTCTGCAATGTGCCTAGTCTGTTCATGCTGGCTCTTTGTAGATTGTAGAAGCTCTGGTGGCTTATACATTGGGGTTTAAGCTCCTTAGAATATCTGAGCTTCTAGAAGGCTGTGAGTTTAAATTGTAGTGTAGTTCTAGACTTCCACTGTCTGTATAACATTTATCTTCTATGGGTGAGGATGGTCCCTGGTACCTAGTCGGCCTTAAGTATTCACTGTTAATCAACATGAGCCAGCACATGTTAGACATTGGTCCTTGGTCTTTTCAGAAGTTTGATAAAAAGCACAACACTCAAGGAAATCTCTTCCCTTTCTTCCTTTTTTCCCTCCTCCCTCCCTCCCTCCCTCCCTCCCTCCCTCCCTCTCTTCCTTCTTTCCTTCCTTCCTTTCTTCCTTCTTTCCTTCCTTAAAATAGAGTCTTGATATGTGAGCCGAGGCTGGCCTATTGTTCTCCATCCTCCTGCTTCAGCTTCCCTGGTGCTGGCATCATAGCCCTGTGCCATCACACTCAATGGCAGTAACATTTCCTATATTGATTGTGAAATTAAAAATATAATATCATCTGAGTAAAAGTGTATACTTATTTCCTGTGAATTATTTATATTGACTATCAGAGAAAACCAGGACGTGAAATGGAATAGAATGGTAAACTATGACTTTATAAATAGTGTCTTTAATTAAAAACAAAATTAAACACATAATAGCATGGAAGTTGAAAAGCAGAAAGTAATATCAAAGTGCTAAAGCATTTACTTTTAATTTTTACCGCCTTTGTTGATTTTTTTTTTAGGATTTTTCTATTGAGACAGTTTTGCTATTGTTGGTAAACTTGAAATCCTCTTGCCTTAGCTTCCTCAGTACAGAGATTATAGGCATATACCACCATGCCTGTTTTTTTTTCTCAAGATTATAGGTGTGTGTGTGTCCTTCACATAGACTGCAAAGTTATAATGAACATATGGAATTAAAATGGTCTTTCATTATTTCTATAAGTAGAATACACCTGCTGGGGCACCAGTGGCTCATACCTGGAATCCTAGCTATTTGAGAGCCTGAAATCAAAGAATACAATTTGAGGCCTAAGACTCCTTTTTTTTTTTTTTTTTTTTTGGGTCCGGTCATGGGGCC
>NW_012267362.1:1605849-1606441 GCF_000151885.1 Dipodomys ordii | reverse complement strand
GTAAAATTAGGTGGGGTGTAATGGCTCATACATGTATAGGCAAAGATTGAGAAGATTGCATTCAAGGCCAACGATAGTCAAAAAGTTTGGTTAAAACTCAGTCTCAGCCAAGTAAGCCTAATGAAGCAGCTGAAGCCTGCCATCTTAATTGTCCATAGGTAGCAGAATGGATCTCTGAGGCTGGACCTAGGCCAAAAGCAAAATCTGTCTGAAAAATAACCTGAAAGGAATAGAGTATTTTACAAAAGTCTAAGAACTTACTGTCAAATATTACACTGCATTTAGATTTCTTAGTCATGTTACTAATACCCCAGTTTTTGTATAGTTTTAAAAAATGGGGGGCTGGGAAGGTGGCTCAGTGGTAGAGTGCTTGCCTTGCATGCCTGAGGCCCTGGGTTTGATTCTTCAGCACCACATAAGCAAAAGGAAAAAAGCCGGAAGTAGTGCTGTGGCTCAAGTGGTAGAGCGCTAGCCTTGAGCTGAATAGCTGAGGGACAGCGCCCAGGCCTAGAGTTCAGGCCCCATGACCGGACCAAAAAAAAAAGGTGGGGGAGGTGGTAGAGTATATTGTGATATGACCTTGGAACTCCCC
>NW_012267362.1:1590853-1593239 GCF_000151885.1 Dipodomys ordii | reverse complement strand
CCACCAGAAAACTGGAAGTGGCACTGTGACTCAAGTGGTAGAGTGCTCGCCTTGAGCTGAAGAGCGCAGGGACATAGCCCAATCCCAGAGTTCAAGCCCCACAACCGACCAAAAAAAAAAAAAAAAGTGATGGTGGTTTTGAGTATCAAACATCTCTTAGAATTAATTTTTGAAATGAGTCTGTATATGAGCTGAATGAAATTGTTCATATATGATAGTGGTTTATATTAGTTCTGCATTTAAGAAAATGTTGCAAAGAAATAATTTCTGTTTCTCATTTTTTATTCCTATAATATAGTACATGTTATGTGTGTAGAAGGGGCATGTAATATGATACTTGGTTTTAAGGAGTTTCTTAGAAATAAAATTATGAACGGAGGCTTACATGAAGTGGTAGCACCCCTGCCTTGACACATTTAGGCAAGCCCAGTGACAACCATAGAATATGTATAGTGAATTGCTTTTAAACTAGCAATGTTGATGATCATGTATCTAAGCTGTACACAAATTTCTTGTTTTATTTCTTTATGTGATGATTTTATGTATTAATTTTACCACTTCTCTAAAGATTGCCTTGTTGATTCTTTTAATTAGAATGGGACAATTTAATACATTGTCCTCTCCTTTGTCTCTCAAGAATCTCTATAAATTCACCTTTTATGTTTTTTGGTTGGTCATGGGGCTTGAACTCTTGGCCTGGGCACTCTCCCACAGCTTTTCAGCTCAAGGTAAGCGCTTTACCACTTGAGCCACAGCACAACTTCTGGTTTTCTGAGTAAGCCACCAACTCCCAGCACCTCTAATTTTTTAAATAGTAAAGTAAATTTTACTGATCTCGTTCCTCTAGTTTCTGTGACCTTTCTAAGCTTTTCTCCTTTACATAGTTGGCCTCCTGCCCCTGTGCCATCCCCTCTGCTTACAGTCCTCAATGTCTCCAACTCTGACCATCTATCCTACTCTCACTTCTCTATTAAATTCCCTAGTGGATTGAATCTTCCCTTATATTGAATTTTGAAGTAATATGGGCAAAAAGATGTAGGTTAAGTTGGAAAGTCCCAAACATCTCGTAAGTAGTCAAGAGAGGGAGTTGCAACATGGGAAACACCTTGGGGAAAACTTAAGATGGAGATATCATTGAAGAGAAAACCTTCTACTGAAGCAATGGAGCACAGGTAAACAGAAGGTAAATGGGACCTAGTAAGAAGTTATTTGAGTAATTCATAGAATCAGGAAACTAATTTTTTTTTAAATAGTGCCATTGGACATGTCTAGAAAGTAGAAGCTTTGAACTAGAAGTTTGAGAAACTTACAGCAATAACATATAGGCACAATGTCAGGCTCAGTTAGATATGTAGAGAGTAGAAAGGTTAATCTGAGAAATACTTAAGAAGGGATTTTGTTACAGCTTGGTAAGGGGAGAAGAGTGAGCAGGTTCCAGATGATTCTTAGATTTCATACAAGGTGTTAGCACTTTTCATAAGCCGATTGAGTCAAACAAAGGCTTTTTTATATAAAATGTTCTATTTTTTAAATGTGTATAAAATGCCCAGCAATGCCCACTTAAGCAAAACCTGTGCTTAACTCTGTTGGCAATAAGGAGGGCCTTCTTTTATGAGATGGAATGGATGTCTAATATAGTATATAGTATAACAGAAGGAAGTATAAATTGACATTTTCTTTTTTCCTTTCTTCCTTTTTATGGTGCTGGGTATCAAACCAGAGCCTTGAATAATATACTAGGCAAGTTTTCTACCACTGAGTTACATCCTTAGCTCCAAAAAGACATTTGTAAGAAAGGCTTCAGAGGGAGTGGGGGGAGGGAGAGGGGCAGGACAAAGTGGTTTTTGTTTTTTTTAAAGTAACAGTAGCTGGGCGCTGGTGGCTCATGCCTGTAATCCTAGCTACTCAGGATGCTGAGATCTAAGGATTGCCAGCTCAGCTTGGGCAAGAAAGTTCGTGAAACTCTTATCTCCAATAAACTACCAGAAAACCGGAAATGGCGCTATAGCTCAAGTGGTAGAGTGCTAGCCTTGAGCTGAAGAGCTGAGGGACAGCGCCCAGGCCCAGAGTTCAAGCCCAACGACTGACAAAAAAGAAAAGAAAAGAAAATATGACATGAAGGGCAGAAATGCTATATGGAAGAATAATGTACATTACTTCATTAAGCTATTAATGTATTAGCTTTTGCTAATGTGGGATAAAGTGGAGATGTTGTGTTTTAAACAATTTTTAATGTAACTAGCATGTACTTGTACCCTCTCTTTTAAAAGTGAATAGTTTAAGCTGGGTGCCTGGCTCATGGCTGTAATCCTAGCTACTCAGGAGGCTGAGATCTGAGGATCATGGTTCAAAGCCAGACCAGGCAGGAAACTCCATGAGACTCTTC
>NW_012267362.1:1583599-1590803 GCF_000151885.1 Dipodomys ordii | reverse complement strand
TTTTCTTTTTGCTTATGTGGTGCTGAGGAATCGAACCCAGGGCCTCATGCATGCAAGGCAAGCGCTCTACCACTGAGCCACCTTCCCAGCCCCCTAAGACCCCTTCTTAACCAACAACTGGCTGAGGTAGTGTGTGTCTGTCATTCTAGCTACATAGCCAGTCCTGGACAGGAAAAAGTCTTTGAAATTCCATCTCTGTGGAAGAGGCTATGTGTGGTAGTTTACACCTTTCTTTCATCCCGGCAACACTGGGAAGTCTAAAATTGGTATTTGCTGTCCAGGTGAGGGAGCAGGAAGTATTGCTAAACGAAAAGATAACAAAAAAAAAAGTGTAGTAAAGGCTGGACATGTGGCCTAATGGAAGAACACCTGCCTAATAAATGGGAGGCCTTGATTTCAAACTCCAGTAGTACTCAAAAATGAAAAAACATCCAAAACAGTATACAGATAATTTTGTTTTTTTGTTTGTTTGTTTGTTTTTAAATGGGTCTGGGTCGTGGGGCCTGAACTCTGGGCCTGGGCGCTGCCCCTCAGCTCTTCAGCTCAAGACTAGCACTCTACCACTTGAGCCATAATGCCACTTCTGGCTTTTTTTTTCTGCTTATGTGGTGCTGAGGAATCGAACCCAGGGCCTCAAGCATGCAAGGCAAGCACTCTACCACTGAGCCACCTTCCCAGCCCCAGATAATTTTGTTTTGACCATGGAATATTTCAGGGGTACAGCACTGTGAAACTAACATTAAGGTGTCTCTCTTACAGAGATAGTTTCACATGATTAACAGCAAAAGTCAGACTAATTCAGATCCTGATTTTCATTTACTAGCTATAATCTTACGGGAAGTTATTAACTAGATTTTTTTTTTTTTGGCCAATTCTGGGGCTTGAACTCTGGACCTGAGCACTGTCCCTGAGCTTCTTTTTGCTCAAGGCTAGCACTCTATCTCTTGAATCACAGCAGCACTTCTGGTTTTCTTGTGGTTGGAGATAAGAGTCTCATGGACTTTCCTGCAAAGGCTGGCTTCTAACCTGATCCTCAGATCTCAGCCTTCTGAGTAGCTAGGATTACAGGCGTGAGCCACTGGCTCGGGAAACATCTTTATCTTTTAACTGGAGAAAATAGATATACTTCAGAGTTGTTATGAGGATTAAATATGATAATATTGTAAAGCAGAACATAGCCATGCACATAGTACTACCTCATTAATATTAATTGTGATTATCATTATTAAACCAAGGTAAATGTTTCTGATTATACATAATGTAGAAACTTAATTAGCTGTTGGGTTTGATTAAGGAAGACTTCAGTGTTTCAGTCCTTTGGTTTGATTTGAATTTCCTTTTGATACTATTGGGAAGATCTTGATATGCCAAATTAGTGTTTAATCATAGTTTTCTATTGAAAGAAATATTGTAAAAGCCTTCCCAACCAGTGTGCAGCATCATATAGAGTGGCATATAGTTTCTTTTCCTTTGTTTTTCCTCTTCTCCCTTCCCTTCAATTACCTTCTCTTCCATCCTTCCTCCCTCCCCACTTTTTCCTCCTTTCTTCCTTTCCTTCTCTCCTCTTCTTTTGAGATGGGTCTTGCTGCACATAGCCCAAGCTGGCCTGGAGCTCTTCATCCTCCTTCCTCAGCCTTCCAAAATCAGGATTACAGGCATGTGAACCATGCTTAGCTCTTAAGTCATTTTTTTACATCAGAATATTACATCCTTTGAAATAATACTTGAATATTTTGTTTTGGTTTTTTTTTCTGTAAACTTTCTGAATGTGGTAATTTGAAACATTTTTTTGGGGGGCCCGGTCGTGGGGCCTGAACTCTGGGCCTGGGCGCTGTCCCTCAGCTCTTTAGCTCAAGGCTAGCACTCTACTACTTGAGTCACAGCGCCACTTCCGGCTTTTTTCTTTTTCACTTATGTGGTGCTGAGGAATGGAACCCAGGGCCTCAGGCATGCAAGGCAAGGGCTCTACCACTGAGCCAACTTCCCAGCCCAATTTGAAACATTTTTATTTGGAAAGTTTATACCAATTCAGTATTTAATATTTAATGTAATAGTTGGCATTTTACTTTTCATGACGTCACAATGTAAGGAAAATCCCTTTTAACCAAACCCTTCCAGCTTAATCCTATGTGCCTTGAAAATGATCACTTTCCATATATGCTGTGTGATGAAAGTTGAAGGATTAGTTTAATGGATAAAGGCACTGCTTTTAGATTCACATAAAGCAGTTAAATTCCCACCGTTGTTTGCTAGCTGTGAGACCTAAAACAAGTAATCTAACCATACAAATCATTATGTTCACGTATGTACATTAGAGATAATACTTGTTTCCTAATATGAAATGAGATGCCTGTGTAAAAGGCATAATGTTAGTGCCTAGCAAATAATATTCAGCAAGTGGCAATGTCATTGTATTAGGATGTTAGTGAGGCTTTATCATTTTAGATCCTCTTTTCAGGGAGTATTGATTATTATTTGAAGAAAATATTCTTTTCAAAGATCTTCAGAGAATGCTTTATTTTCCACAGTTCTTATTAACATTATTTGGTTGTTCAGGGAAGTTTCATGACATGTCTGTATACGTGTACGTATGTGTACTCATTCCTTTTGTCCTTCTTGATCATCCCTTCTCCCCCTCTCCAAACTTCAAATAATTAAAAAACTGTTTTGTGGTAAAAGGAATTAAATCAGTGGCAAAACTCAAGATCTAAGTCTTTTTTTTAATGTAATATTTATTACATGTTTATTACTGTGCCCATTATTAAAATAACCAAAGAAAAATCAATTTAAAAAATGCCCAACTGTCAGTCCAGGCAGTATTGATGTTTTGGCTTGACTGGTTCATGGTAGACATAAATATGTGGGCATCTGAAGCAATTCCTTACAGACCCAGCTTGGTTCTTCTCCAGTGTCTTCTCTTGGAGTTGTACCTGATTTTGTTACCAGTTTTCATTCGAATCCACTGGGGAATGGGGCGATTTTGCTTTTGTTTCTTGGCTAGAAACCGCTTGATTCTGAAAGTCTTGTGAGAAGACATGATGAGAAGCTCTGGAAGGCACAGTAACCACGATGGCAAACAAAAGCTGAAGAGGAGGATCTAAGTCTTGTATTATTGGCTATTTATATTTAAATTTGTGTGCTGCTGTTCAAATTGCTTACTATTGAAATAAAACTGCCCTTTAATAACTGTCCCATGATATCCTACTATAGGATGATAATTCATTATGTTTGTCATTTTTTGGATCAAGTTTATAGATGGTAAATTTTGTTTATTATTATTATTTTTTTGGCCATCCCTGGGGCTTGAACTCAGGCCCTGAGCACTGTCCCTAAGCTTCTTTTTCTGAAGACTAACACTCTACCACTTGAGCCACAGTGCCACTTCTGGCTTTTTCTGTTTATGTGGTACTGAGAAATCAAACCCAGGGCTTCATGCATGCTAGGCAAGCACTTATCACTACACCACATTCCCAGCCATAGATGGTAAATTCATTGTGAAGATTTGTCTTATGTCTGGGGAAAATCTCATTAAAAATATAAAGTGTTGCAAAAAGAAAAAAGGTTTTCTTATAGTCAGTGTTGTTTAGATCTTCTGTATAAATATATTCATCACTTTTTTTTTTTTGATCGGTCGTGGGGCTTGAACTCTGGGCTTGGGCACTGTCCCTGTGCTCTACCACTTGAGCTACAGAGCCACGTCCGGTTTTCTAGTGGTTTATTGGAGATAAGAGTCTCACAGACTTTTCTGCCCAGGCTGGCTTTGAACTGCTATTCTCAGATCTCAGCCTCTTGAGTAGCTAGGAGTACAGGTGTGAGCCACTGGTGCCCGGCTTAGTACATTAATCACTTTTGCAGTCAAAATGTGTTCCTTTTTGGGACCTTGTGTTACATTCAGTCTTCGCTGATGATGCTATTTTTGTAATACTGTTATAACCATAGAATAGGATGTTGTATACTTACTAGATTGGACTGGACATGTTACTGAAACTGTCCAGGACTGAAATTGTTTCCTTAAAAATGAACTTTTAGCTTATTACATTTATTGGTACTATTACAAGAAAAGTAGTCTTTTTTTTTTTTTTTTTGTCTGATAAAATTGATAGTTGGTAACAACTGAAGCACTCTGCTGTGTATTCTTCTTGCTCCTCCAAGCTAATGTGCCACTTCATCCTCTTGTTTCTTGGGAAAGAGAGTTGGTGGATCTGTATTCCTTGCCCCATTCTCCTTCCCTTTCTCCCTTTTTTTTTCTTTTTCTTTTTTTTTTTTAAATCTGGGATGTCTAAACCCATTATGTCTTGCTCAAAAGAATCCATGAACTTTCTTTTTTTTCTTTTTTTTTTTTTTTGCCAGTCTTGGGGCCTGAACTCTGGGCTTGGGCGCTGTCCCTCAGCTCTTCAGCTTAAGGCTAGCACCTTATCACTTGAGCCGCAGCACCACTTCTGGCTTTTTCTGCTTATGTGGTGCTCAGGAATTGGAACCCAGGGTCTCATGCATGCAAGGCAAGCACTCTACCACTGAGCCAACCCCTCCATGAACTTTCTTAAAGTTATTATCAAAGTTTTTCTATAGAGAAGAACTTCCTTTTTTTTTTGCTGGTCCTGGAGCTGGAACTCAGGGCCTGGCACTGTCCTCGAACCTCTTTGTGCTCAAGGCTAGCGCTCTACCACTCAAGCCACAGGGCCACTTCTGGCTTTTTCTGTTTATGTGGTACTGAGGAATTGAACCCAGGGCTTCAAGCATGCTAGGCAAAACACCCTACCACTAAGCCACATTCCCAGCCCTCATTTTCTGTTTTTCATCATGTTCTTCTACATTGCTACCTAGCCACCATTCTTTAAAGTCCTCATCTGTGACCAGGAGAAAAGCATATAAAGGGACAGAAGCAGGAAAATTAGGTAGTTGAGCAAAAAATGAAATGTCAAAGTGAATAAAAAACAAAACCAAAGACATTGTGAAGAGTCTAGATGAGGAATTATTTGTTTCTTCTTTTGGAGAATAGCTGAAAAAGCTGGGATTTTTGAGAAGTTTATTTGCTGTGTTTGAGATGAATTTTTCTTATCTCTCCTCACCTTTTCCAGTATTTAATTTATTTGCCACTCATTCCAGATCAGTGCATCTAGTACAGACCTTGCTTTCTCTTTACCTCTCTCCTCCAAATCTACCTGTTTGAACATTTCTGTTCCTGTACTAGCAGTCTCAACTTCATCTAAGCTGAAAACTGCACTTGTTTTTAACTCTTCTTGCTCTCATCTCTTACAACCAGTTTCCGAGTTCAATGACTCAGTCACGGTCATATTCCAATTTTTTTAATATCAAAATCAGCAAAATCTAAAATAATATTTTCCATCTACCCTGAAGTGAAGAATCTCCTCCACATACTGCCTGACTTCACCATGGGCCCAGAATTAGTACAGCCAAGGACTAAGGGCTGAAGTTTCTGAAATTGGGAACCAAAATAAATCATGAGTTCACTAGGAGTTTTTATTCTATTCTATTTATTTACAGCAATTGCAAGATTCTTGTTTGTTTGTGTTTTTGGTTGGTCCCGAGGCTTGAAGTCAGGGTATGGCTGCTGTTCTTGAGCTCTTCTACTCTTAAGCTAATGCTCTACCACTTTGAAACACAGCTCCACTTCCAGTTTTCTGGTGGTTAATTGGAGATAAGTGGCATATGGACTTTACTGCCTGGGCTGGCTTTGAACTGTGCTCCTCAGATCTCAGCCTCCCGAGTAGCTAGGATTATAGGCATAAACCAGAGCACCAAGCTCCAAGAATCTTTTTTTCATATTCTTTTTCTTTCTTGTGGGAGGAGAAGCATTAGGATTTGAACTCAAGGCTGCATTCTTGCTAGGTAGATACTTTACAAAATTAACCATGCCTGAAACCTTGTTTTTCTTTAATTATTGATAGGTGCTAGAGTTTTTGTTCAGGTCTAACCACAAATTATGATCCCTCTTGATTCTTGCCTTGGAGAAGCTGGGATTATAAGTGTGTGCCACCAGACCTAGCCTATTTAATTAACCAGACAGTATTTTAGCAAGTTATAAAGAGTCTAGTGTTATTTCTCTTGCTCTTGAGTTTGAAATTATTTTAACATTATATAGCTTCTTAGGAAGATAGTTAAAAACTGAAATTGGAAATCTGGAAGACAAATTCATTAAGTGCCCAAGATATAAATGTTATAAAGGAGAGAGAACAGAGAAGACAAATAGTATTTGGTTTTCATTCAGTATAACTCTTTTGCAGTGTTTAGCAAATTGGAGTTAATGTTAAGCCTGTATCTGTACAGGCTATCCTTGTTACCTGATTACTAATCAACTATCATTTCTGTAATTCAAGCTGCTTGAACTTAACATTGCACTTGGATCACTAATTCTAGTTTTGATACATTGCTCTATGTATGCTAAATATATTTTTGTTCTTAAATTGTAACTGAAATTAATTTATCTGTTGGTGTGATTAATAGTGTCAGCTAAGCAAGGGAAGAAGTTATTTGAAATACTAAGTTTGTTTGTACCTGAAACATGTTTTAGGAGGAGCTAGTCTTTAGATCTGAACTTCCTTTACTTCCAAGTTAGACTTGGACTGTACTCAAAGATTGTTAATAATTAGCTGAGCTGCGAGCTTTGCTCAGCCTAGCAAACTCAAGTTCTCAGTTCAAGCTCCATTATAGCCAAAAAAAAAAAAAATAACTTAGAAGGTAACTGAGATGGTATTTTGCTTATTGACACCTTACTAATTTGTTGATATGAGTCGTTTTTGGATCACCAAGTTGTATTTTCTTTTCTTTTTTTTGCCATTCCTGGGGCTTGAACTCAGGGTTCGAGCACTGTCCCTGAGCTGTTTTTGCTCAAGGCTAGCACTTGAGCCACAGCTCCACTTCTGGCTTTTTCTATTTATGTGGTACTGAGAAATCAAACCCAGGGCTTCATACATGCTAGGCAAACACTCTACCACTAAGCCACATTCCCAGCCCCAAGTTATATTTTCACATGGATAAATGTTGTTAATACTCATGAAAGGTTTACCTTTTTTTAAAAGGTACAATATTACTCATAAGCTAGTATCTCAGGAAAAATGTTATTTAAAAGTAAAAGTAGTACTCTCCAGACTGTGATAGACAATTTGCTCCAGGAAAGTTAGAATGAACTTGTGACTTAGAAATTATGTAATCACTTAATCACAATCAAAAAAAAAAAAAGAAC
>NW_012267362.1:1575143-1581179 GCF_000151885.1 Dipodomys ordii | reverse complement strand
CACCGAGCCACCTTCCCAGCCCCAGGAGTACATTTCTTATCAAGCATTGTTGCCTCCTCTTTGTTTCCCCTTTCCATCCCTTCCCATCCTCCCGAGATTTACAGATTTTTAAAAAATATTTATTTTTATTAAGTAGTTTTGTACAAAGGGGTTTTAATTCCTTAAGTCAAGTTATGAGAACAGTGAATCTTGATCAATGTTACCCTTATGAATTTTTCTGCCCAGGCTTGTTTCAAATAGTGATCCTTTGGACCACTAGTAGCTAGGGTTACAGGTTACCAGGTACCAACCTGGTTTGAATATTTGTTTGTTTGCCAGGGTTGAACCAGAGGCCTTGGTGTTTGCTAGGTAGGCACTCTACTACTTAAGCCACATCTCTTCCTGTACTTCTAAAAAAAATACACTTCTTATTCCTTTATTTTTGATTTTGTTGTGATTCAGTCAATACTTGTAGATCTTTCAGCCATTTGTAGATCTTTCAGTTATTTCTTAGCTACTTAAAATTATTTAAATAAGCTCCTTATTTTGGAATATTAAAAAGTTGCATGCAAATACATTATAGAATTCCTCTGTGCTCTTCACCTGGTCCTACATAATATCTGATGATGAAGTGATACATTTAATGCACCAAGAAATTAATGTCAGTGCATTAATGTTAACTAAGCTTCACACTTTATCTAGATTTTAACAGTTTTTCCACTAATAATTTTTTCTCAAGCTTTTTTGTGGGGAGTTCATTTGATATTTATGATTATGTACTTCTGTCTAATATGTGCAGAGACACTTTTGTAACTTAGAGAGTGAGAAATAGACAAAACTTTTTATGTTTTATTTTCTTAGTCTTAACTATGTTGTCCAGGCTGGCCTAGAACTCAACTATGTGTAGCCCAAACTGGCTTAGAACTTGTGATCATCCTTCCTTGACTGGAATAGGTGTGAGTTTAGTGGATGAGGCTGGAAAGATATGTGTGGGGTTTGGAGAGGTTTTCTTTTTAATAAATGTATTATTTATTATGTTTAAATAGTTGTAAAATAGGCTGTCAATTCAGCAGGTTAATTTATATTGTACAATGCAACTGGATCAGTGTTACCTTTCTCATAATCTCCCCCCACCCCCATCTTTTGTAATTGGAGAGTGTTTATTTTGGAATTTGTTTAGGTTTTGTTGTTTTTTTTTTAATTTAATTTTGTTTTATTTGTGAACATACTGTACAGAGGGGTTACAATTGCATGGGCAGGATAATGCATACATTTCTTACCAAGCATTGCATCCTAAAGCAGGTCTGAATTTATAACATATTCTCATCTTGAACCTAAGAGCCTCTTCTCTAGCCTCCCAAGTGTTGGGATTACAGGGATACACCATCATACTTGGCTTTATTTGAATTTTTAGTACTTTTTTTTTGGGGGGGGGAGACAGTTCTGGGGTTTGAACTCTGGGCCTGCTTCTTTTGCTCAAGGCTAGAATTCTGCCACTTGAGCCACAGTGCCACTTCCAGCTTTTTCTTAAGTAGCTTGCTTATTGACGATGAAGAGTCTCACGGGCTTTTCTGACCAAGTTGGCTTTGTTTTTGTTAGTCCTAAAGCTTGGACCCAGGGCCTGGGCACTGTTCCTGAGCTTCTTTTGCTCAAGGCTAGCACTCTACCACTTGAGCCACAGCACAACTTCTGGCTTTTTTTTATGTGGTACTGAGGACACAAACCCAGAACTTCATGCATGCTAGGCAAGCACTCTACCACTAAGATACATTCTTAGCCTCCTGAGTAGCTAGGATTACAGGTGGGTGCCACGCACACCTGGCTTTTGTAGCTATCTTGTAAGCCATGTCTTACTATATGCACACGTGTATGTAAGTTTCTCTGTCTGGAAGCTTTGCTTTGTGTTCTGCCTTTACTACTTGCTTTTTCCCCAGTTGATGCTGTAACAAATGGGTAAATACAGGTAAATATGTATAAAACTCCCAGACTTTTTTGAGTTTTAGCCTCACAGCATTTATATGGTAAAGAAAAATGCAAATTGAGGCCCTTACCATTGTGTAAGCTCTTACTGAATTTGTAATGTTTTGCTATTGGTGAATTTTGGATTTTTAAACTGTGGTTCAATTTCCATTTGATTGATAAGCACATTGAAAAGTACTATATTCTGTCATTAGTGTTTGAGGATTCTATATTAAGATTTGACTCAATGTTTTTAAATGTAAAATAGTGGGATATGTGGATATTTGGGGGAAGGGAGTTGTTGCTAAAGGCTAGCACTCTGCCACTTGATCCATAGCTCCACTTCTGGTTAATTAAAAATAGAAATTTCAATTTTTCTGGCTGGATTGGCTTTGAACCATAAGCTTCAGGTTTCAGCCTCTTGAGTAGCAAGGATTATAGCCATGAACCACTGACACCCCGTTGACACATAAATTCTGGTGAATAAAGCATTACCATTATTTTTGGAGAATATCTCCCATTATAAAGAATTGTTTGTATGGATTAAAATGAGATTATTGGATTATTTGTGCATGCCATTTACTTCCTTTTGTTCTAAACAAAAAATATTTTTTAGTCATGGTATATGTAGCTCCTGTATAAAGTGATTTTTTTTGTTGTTGTTGGTTTTTGTCAGTCTTGGGGCCTGGACTCTGGGCCTTGGCATTGTCCCTCAGCTCTTCAGCACAAGGCTAATGCTCTACTGCTTGAGCCAAAGCACCACTTTCAGCTTTTTCTGCTTTTGTGGTGCTGAGGAATCGAACCCAGGGCTTCATGCGTTTAAGGCAAGCACTCTACCATTGAGCCACCTTCCTTGCCCTAATTTAAGTTTTAATACTGAAATGGCTTTTTTTTTTTGCTCTCCTTTTAAAGAAGTAATATGAAGCTTACCATAGGCCAAAATTAGAACATTGAGGCCGCCAAAGAATACCCCACCCACCCCGCATTTTCTCAAAAATGACTGTTCCCTAAAGATGTCTTATGTTCTGCATTGGTGAGGAAGAAATCCCTTTTCTCATCTCATTGGCCAGTTGCCAGCACCTGTCTTACAATGATATTCATATTCTCAAGTGATAATGTTTTATGAATATTTCGGAAGCTGAATGAGCCTCCTTTTTTCGTGTAACCAACCCAATATCTTCCTTAAATGATTTATGAATGTAAAATACTTGATTGGCTTTCTGTTTTATGACTCACAAGATCTTTTATAGTGTTATTTTTCAGATGTGAGCCTCTGAAGAAACCAAATACTATCTAGTCTAATATGTTATAGATATGTATTTGGTTAGGGCTAAAGAAATCTCCTTCCCTCATTGTATGCTTACACTGTAGAAACATTTACTGAAACAGTAATATTGAGAAGGGCACACAAAGAGGCCTCAAAAATAAATGGCAATATTTAATTTTTTACTAGTGATAACAATACAGATGTTCTGTTACACATTACAAATATACAAATATATGTGTGTGTGTGTGTGTGTGTGTGTGTGTATTTATTTTTGCCAGTCCTAGGGCTTGAACTCAAGGCCTGGGCACTGTCCTGAGCTTCTTTTGTTCAAGGCTAGCACTCTACCACTTCAGCCACAGCACCACTTCAGCTTTTTCTGTTTATGTGGTACTGAGGAAACAAACCTGGGGCTTCATGCATGCTAGGCAAGCATCCTACCACTGAGCCACATTTCCAGCCCATAATTTCAATTTTTCAAACCCAAATTCATTCAGTTCTTTTATTGTGATAAAGGGAACAACAACAAAAACAAACAAACAAAAACTCAAAGAATTGAGGGATGTGAGTGAAGGGTTTTGTAGCAATAAAGGAGGATGGAGAAATCGATTTCTTCTTCCTGAATCTCCTGCTGCCTTCCTCTTTTTCTTTTCTTTGTTTGCTTGTCTTCACTTGTCCCCCTCTGCCTCTTTCCAGCTTTTATGGATCAGCTTACTGGTTCTTTCTTTACTTTTTTCAAAGAACTGTCCTTCTATTACATCTAACTGCACATTTGTCCCATTCTCACCAGATTAACCTTCCTTGGAATCTTTTCCTTATGACCTTCTGTGATTATAGCCTAGGTTTTCTTTCACATGTTGTGAATTTTTCGTTTACAACTGTTCCTGTATCTCCTAGTGTCTTCCTCAGAAAATCTGATTTGCTTGTCTGTTGCTTGTCTTTTGAAGCTAGATTTCAACAGGTAAACTCTGACACTCCTGTGTCAGATATTTGTTCCCAGTCCAGTTACCAGGAGGGACATGGCCCACGTAGGGTAGGCCATTGCCTCCAAAAAGAAGGGAAGTGTTTCTGGAAAGGATTTATGGACAAGCAGGTGTTCTGAAATTCTGTCTAATATATCAATAAGTATTATAAACATACCCTGTGCATCTTTTTTTTGATTGGTTTGTGATTGCTTTCTGGTGGTGGGGGGACTTTTTTGGAAAAGAGAACTATTATCTCTGTCTTAATTGCAACTTACGGCCTTATTTTACCCTTTAGTCACTTCATTCATCCACTGAATAATTATTTAATAAATGCTTCCCATGTCTCATAGACTCCTAGGTGTAATCCTTACTTATACTTAGGAGTCTATGAGACATGAGTTGGACAGGTTTGTAGCAGTTTATCCCACTGAAAAAAAGTGGTAGTAATGGTGGGTACAAGAGAGCTTAGGATAGGGTTTGAGAGCAAGGTTAGAGAAAGTGGGGCTAGTAAATCCAAATTTATTGCCATTGTAGCCATGAAGTGAGAGTTGAAAGCCTGGCATAGCCAAGAGTGTAGGTGCACAGCCAAGTAGTGACAGAAGAGGAGTGGAAATCTAATTCTATTTTACTTCCCACATTGAAAATTCCATCCATTGCAGCTTACATTTTCAAATATGATTGAGCAGCCACTGAATATGATAAAAATTCAAGCCATTCATCCCACAGATAGATATTAAGAGCCTACACTGTCCTAGATAGTGTTCTGGATTTGAATGAGGAGCAACAGAAAGGATTGTTCTTTGCTTTCAAGGTTTATGTTATTGAATTTAGAGCTAGTGGAATCCAAGTACAAGTCTAGTGTTACTATTGGATACTACCCTATGGATCCAGGTTAAACCTGGTCAAGATACTCTTAGAAGTAGACAGTTGTAGCAGGGTTTTTGTTTTTAGGTCACACCAGAAAGAGTTTCACTACTGTTTTAATCACAACTTTAAAACAAAATAGACAGCTGTGAGAAACCAGGAAATTAAAATCTAGAAAGATAGTTAAATGTTTTTTTAAATAAGCTTTTTATTGTAAAAATACTGTACAGAGGTTACAGTTACATGAGCAAGGTAATGAATACACTTCCTATCAAGCATTGTTACCTCCTCCTTTGTTTTTCGCCTACCATCCCTCCCCTCCCACCTCCACAGCTACACTCCCCTCCTCCCCCCAATGTTTTTTTGAAAGTTGCCAGAGCTGGCTAGAGAGAAAATGAAGCAAGGTAGCTGGGAAGGACAGTTTGGGATCTAAGTTCAGAAATTAATCCCTGGAAGTAATACTGAAAGTGAATCATCTTTTGAGCCAACAGGATGGAAATTCAGGAGAAATGGAGATCACCTCAAGCTAAGATTTGAAATTTGACTTGAATAGGGCTTCCAGGGCTTTTTATATATGCAAAGGTTGGTATGTTTAGAGTGCTGGTGCACTGGATGATACTTTCTAGTATTTTTAGACTTAAGGAACTAGCTACTTTCACAAGAAAAATAGATAATGTCTCTTTTGAGACTACAATTCCTTAAACCTACCTGAATTTGAAGTTTCAGTGTCTACCAGTTCCAGACATGGAGACATATTTGTTTGTTTTTCCAGTCCTGGGGCTTGAATTCACGGCCTGGGCACTGTCTCTAGGCCTTTCTGTGCTCCAGGTTAGCACTCTACCACTTGAGCCACACTGCCACTTCCAGTTTTTTCTGTTTATGTGGTACTGAGGAATTTAACCTAGTGCTTCATGCATGCTAGGCAGACACAGCCACATACCTAGCCCTGTTGTTTTTTTTTTTTGGGGGGGGGGCGTCCAGTGGTAGGCCTGAACTCTGAGCCTG
>NW_012267362.1:1557405-1569623 GCF_000151885.1 Dipodomys ordii | reverse complement strand
CTGGCTCATGGCTGTAATCCTAGCTACTCAGGAGGCTGAGATCTGAGGATCATGGTTCAAAGCCAGACCAGGCAGGAAACTCCATGAGACTCTTCATCTCCAATAAACCACTCAGAAAACCAGAAGTGGCACTGTGGCTCAAGTAGTAGAGTGCTTGCCTTGAGCTAAAGAGCTGAGGGACAGCACCCAGCCCCAGAGTTCAAGCCCTACATACGTACATCTTTATGTTTGTGTGTGTATATATGTATATATATATGGGAATTTTGACAGTGTCATCAGATAGTTACTGTGTGCCGCTTTAATATTAACTATACAATGCTGATTACTGAATACCTAATAATAGAGATAAAGTCATATATAAATGTACTTCCTGATTCTATAAGGAAGTAGTTGAGTTTTTATATTATTTTGAATTTTATTTTAACTTACATTTTTTAGTTGGTAAAATTGAGAAATATTTAGTAAAAGGATCATTCTTAGTAAAATACTCATTTGTTGGTTTGGGGTTTGTTTTTGTTGGTTTTGGTTGGTTGGTTGGTTGGTTGTGGGGATTGAACTCTGGGCCTGGGTACTGTCCCTGACTTCTTCAGCTCAAGGCTAGCATTCTACCACTTGAGCCACAGTGCCATTTCCAGTTTTCTGAGTGATTAATTGGAGGTAAGAGTCCCATGGACTTTATTGCCTGGGCTGGCTTTGAACTGCAATTCTCAGATCTCATCCTCCAGAGTAGGATTACAGGTGTGAGCCATTGGCCTGTTGATAATATTTGAGTGATTTATATCAATCCTAGTTCCAGACCCAAACTCAGTTTGGGTGAAGAGGATGGGAAATAAGCAAACCTATCACATAAAGGGATGATACATGTTATGAAAAACTGTAACAAGGTAAGGGGAAACTGTGTGATGGGTGAAAGTTCTGCGTGTAAATTGTCAGGGAATGCTGTTCTGAGGGAAGTAGAAATGTGAGTGCAGAAGGAAATCTTGCTAACATTATTTCAGGCAAAGGAGCTGTAAATGGAAGGCTGTGCGTCAGAATCTAGCTAAGTAAGAACCAGTTTGACATGCTGGAGGGAAAGCAAAAAGCTGGTTTGACAAGCAGTGAAAATAAGTAGAGACTAATAGGAGATGATGCAGAGGAGGTAGGGCCAGAGTATGTTGCACCAAAATGCCCATGCATTTTATGTTGAATTGTGAAGGGAGGCTATGGACCAACTTTGGTCACAATTGTGACCTGACCTGATGTACTTTTTACAAGTTTATTCCAGCCATTAAGTAGAAGACTGGCCATTGGAAAAGGCTTATTTTGGCAGCTTTTCAATGACTTAGGCCTATGGTTTCCAGTGTTCAAGTAACAAAACTGTTCAAATTATATTTATTTGTATTTTCTCTTTTTCTGTATGTGTGCAGTATTAGAGCTTGAACTCAAAGCATCATTCTCTCACTTGGCTTTATCCCCTCCAGGTTGGAGCTCTACTATTTGAGCCACAGCTCCACTTCTGGGATAAGAATCTCATGGATTTTTCTGCATGGGCTGGCTTCAAACTTTGATCTGCAGGTCTCAGCCTCCTGAGTAGCTAGGATTATAGGTGTGAACCACCAGTGCTTGGCATGTATTTCCTTAAAAAAAAATCTTTACTAATACCTAATTGGCACTATAGCCTCCATTGTACCTGCAATTGGTCGTATAACATTTGACAGTTTGACCTGAGCAACTGGAAGAATGCTGGTTCCCTGGGCTGGGATGAGTAGACTAAGGGAAGAGTAAGGTTTGTTTTGAGATGAGGATGAACAATGAGGAGCTCAATTTGGGGCAGTTTATTTGTGATGCCTCCTGGATATTTAACATGATTCGTTGAATGAATGGTTTACATATGCCTCTAGAGCCCCAAGGTAAGAAACAGATTTCAAAGATCTAAATATAGGGATCTAGCATAGGGGCAGTATACCAGCTCTAAAATTAAAACTGCGCAAATGCAAATTTCAATTCTGGGGGCAAATTACTTTCTTCATTTACCTCATCTGTTAAAGGGAAATAATGTCTACCTCACAAGGCTGCTGAAAGGATTAAATGAGTTACTACAAGCAAAGTGCTTAGAATAGCCTGACACATGGTACTTCCTGGATGTTAACTTATTACCAGTCCATGAATGAAGTAGTAGAGTGCTAGCAAAACATCTCAAGGACAGTGTCCAGGTCTAGAGTTCAGGTCTCAGGACTGGCACAAAAATAAAAAAAAAAAATGGAAAGAAAGAAAAGAATCTAGAAGGAACAATTCATCGGTTAATGAAGTTAGAGAATATTATTGGCGATTCAGCTAGATGGGGAGATTTGGTAGTGGGAAAATGAGATCTTTTTCTCTAAATACTTTTTAAAAGGAAGTTTGATGGGATCATCTATGAGATATAGAGGGCAGGTTGTAATGTTGGAGAGACAGAAGGTAGTGTTTGGAAGTATTTTTGAAGATGGAAGAATGAATTGACTAAGGAAGACCTAGCAGGCAGATTGTCAAGGAGTCCTAAAGGCCTATATGACATTTGTGACCATTAAAGTGATTCCAGTTGACTAAAAAGGGAAGCATAGTTTTTATAGGATATAAAATGGCAGAGACAGTGCTTCTTCTGCTTTGGTTTTGAACCTTTGTAGTCTCATCATTGAGAATATTGCTTTTGAGACATGCCAGGCAGCCACAGTAGAATTACTAAAAATTAATAGGCAATAAGCCAAAAAATAATTATTGCATTTTTGTCATATACAATATGTATATCATGTTTTAGGATGAGTTGTTCAAAGTATTTATGTTACTATCTCTTTAAATGTACCTATTTTACACAAATGATATCAAGCAGGCTTTGGAACAGTGTCAATAGACTATACTTCATTATTGAGTTTAAGCAAGGGAAGCAACATGCTCTAATAGAGAAGCTTATCATCTCCCAGATAGAAACAGAGACACAAAATCTTTATCAAAAATTTCCTTATGACCTATGGTTGCTGTTAATATACTTTTGTCACTCTTGTTTTTTTACCTTTTTATTTGATTACAGAGAAATTCAAATTTTGCTTTTGTGTTCTTTCAGGTGCTGGAGAGTCTGGTAAAAGTACCATTGTGAAACAAATGAAGTAAGTTCAAACATGGCCTTTTATAAGACTAGATTTCCTCCAGATGTTTAAAGAGTCCATCATTTGTTTTCATGTTAGGTCTTCAGTATTGACTTGTGGTTTTCTTGTCTTTAAAGAATCATTCATGAGGATGGCTATTCAGAGGAAGAATGTAAACAATATAAAGTAGTTGTCTACAGCAATACTATTCAGTCCATCATTGCAATTATAAGAGCCATGGGACGGTTAAAGATTGATTTCGGGGAAGCTGCCAGAGCAGTAAGTATTTCTTATTTCCGCTTCACTTGCTTTTATTCAATAGATGCAGTTAAGCCAAATTTGTCATGTTTTAGGGAAACAAATTTTAACAACAAGATAAGATGTTGCAAAGAGAGTACTGCATGCTCTTTTGAGACGTATTAACAGTTTGCTTTAGAAGATACTGGATTACCACAAAATGAGTCAAGGAAAATGTTAGGTCTGCCCAGGAGAAAAGCCCATATAGCCATACCACCATGAATGCACCCAGTCTCACCTGATCTGAGAAGCTAAGTAGGGTCAGGTTTGGTTAGTACTTAGATGGGAGACCACCTGGGAAGGAAACTATTCTCCAGAGCAGACCTAACAGAAATTGGATTGTGGTGATGGATATACATTAGGTTTCTGTGATAATAGCTCTATTCAATTTATGTGCTTTAAAAAAATTTTTTTAATTGGGGCTTGAATTTGGGGTAGGGCCTTGAGCTTGCTAGATAAGTGCTCTACCACTTAAGTCATATTTCCAGTCCTTTTTGCTTTTAGGTTTTAGCTTTTTTAGTTAAGAGTTTCACACTTTGCCTTGGATCATCTTTGCATTATGATCCTTGTTAAAGTCGCTTAGTTTTCCAGAATCCACCTAGCGTAAGTTAAAATCCTATGCAGATTTGAAAGCTGTTGTTCTTTTTTATATGTAAGCATTTGTATTTATAGTTCCTCTCTTTTTCCTCTCACTTTTATGGTTGGTTACAGAGTGAATTAAAAAGCATAGAGCTGTGGTATGGGATAGGTCCCTTTTTCATATGTGCTTTAAGGCAGAAATAAGTTTGTTAAAAGGAGGCTTCTGTAGACTTACAGTTAGTTGTGGGAAGCAAGAGCAGGTTGGTTAAAAAAAATTAAGTGGTAAGGGAAAAGCATTTCTTTCTAAAAGAATATTTACAGTGTCAAGACAGCATAAAATAGGTGGTAATGGCTCCCTCTATTTTGAGGTTTCTAAAATTTAAATATATTTTAGGAAAGTGATACTTACTGAGGTTATTTGAATACCTGCATGTTTGTTTGTTTATGATGTGCCAGTGCTGGACTTGAATTCTAGGCCATTAGCGGTCACTGAGTTAACAGCTGGCACTTGATACCAGTTCTGACTTTTTGCTGGTTAATTTGAAATAAGAGTATCATAGATTTTTCTGCCCAGGCTGGCTTTGAACCTGAGTCCTCAGAATAGCTAGATTAGACGTGTGAACCACTGTGGGGTTTTTTGTTTGTTTTTTTGTAAGGTTTTTTTTTTTTTTAATCTTGTTTGTAATTCTAGAAATTGAACTCAAAGCCTTGTTGTATAAGTTAGGCAGTTACTCTGAGTTACACTGCCAATGTGTTTTGTTTAAAATTTTAATCTTTGAGGCCTAGGGATGTAGGTCAGTCATAGAGGCCTGGCCTAGTGTATGTAAAACCCTAAATTTAATCTCTAACACTAAAAAGGGGGATGGGGAGATACAGATAAAGATAAATATTTGGAAGGATATCTAAGTCTTTGTCCATTTGTCTTTATACTTCTGTAATCCCAATCTGTTATTTATAAAAAAAAAATTTCGGTCAATAATCTTAAGTAATTTAGATGGAGATTTGCCAGAGATCTTCTCTGAGGATGGTGTGACTTTGAGAAATGGTGTAAAATCATTTCTCAGCTCAGTTCTGGATTTAGAACTTCAGTGGAGTGACAAGGGGGAAAGACCTCCTTACCAGAGGCCTCTGGACATGCCACAAGCCAGTGCCAATGGCTTACACTTGTAATCTTAGCAACTCAGGAGGCTGATATCTGAAGAAGGTAGTTTGAAGCCAGCCCACGCAGAAAAGTCTTGAGAGACTCTTACCTCCAGTTTGTAACCAAGTGTTGCTATACAAGTGATATAGCATCAGTCTTGAGTGAAAAAAGCCAAGTGAGAGTGCAGGACCCTGAATTCAAGCCCTATTATCAGCACTAAATAGGACCATGGATATGAATAACAAGGCTAGAGGTGGTTAAAGAAATAGAGACTCACCTGTCTGTCTTTCTCAACCGCTTTCTTCAGGATGATGCACGGCAGTTATTTGTTTTAGCTGGCAGTGCTGAAGAAGGAGTCATGACTGCAGAACTAGCAGGAGTGATTAAACGATTATGGAGAGATGGTGGGGTGCAAGCATGCTTCAGTAGATCCAGGGAATATCAACTCAATGATTCTGCTTCATAGTAAGTCGTTTTTCTCTCTGAAACTATGATGGAAAATAACTTGGTAACGCTAGAGAAAGTTCAGAGCTTGTTCCTTTTATGTGTAAGGGGGTAGGAGTGCTGTTTGAACTCAAGGTTCATGTTCATTAGGCCTGTGCCTTTCCATTTAAACTATGATAGCCAGTTCTTTTGTTTGCTTTAGTTATTTTTTGGATAAGGTCTCATGCTTTCTGCCCCAAGCTAGCCATGAACCATGTTCTTCCCACTTACCCTAGTCTTCATTGTAGATTGGATTAATGCAGCCTGTTTGTTGAGATGCAGTTCTTGCTAACTTACTGCTCAACTGTTCTCCAATGAGTCTTCCTATACCTGCCACCTGAGTAGTTTGAATTTTGTGCCACCATACCTGGCTTTCAGTGTCCATTTTTAAGGAAATGTTTAAATATTAGAAACTCTGAGACATCTGTAGAAATCCTATATTGTCTCCATTTAGGATTATAGTCTGGTCACTTTATATAATTTGGAGGGAAAAAAATTGGCTCTTGGAATGTAAACGTAGATTTTACACCACAAAATTAGTTGGATAATATACTAGATATTATCTAGTAAAATATATCTAGTTTTACTAGATGTCTCTTAACTAAGTTTCCTCTGCAAAAGGTTGAGCACTGAAAACCAGCTAAAGGGAAAATTAAAATTGTGACATCCCTTTTATGTAGCCAACTATCTGTGCATGAGCTACTCTGTGGATTTCTCACTTAAACTTTTGCATAGATTACCAATACTAAGTCACAAAACAATGAAGCATCTTTTTGTCAAGGAAATTCTCTTGAATGTTAAGTAGAGAATTGGTAATTCATAAGTCTGTTAAGCAGTTACCTGCGATCCCATTTTTACCCATATATTTTTTTTTTTTTTTTAATTTTTTGATCAGTCGTGGGGCTTGAACTCTGGGCTTGGGCGCTATCCCTCAGCTCTTCAGCTCAAGGTGGGCACTCTAGCATTTGAGCCACAGTGCCACTTCCGGTTTTCTAGTGGTTTATTGGAGGTAAGAGTCTCATGGACTTTCCTGCCGGGGTTGGCTTTGAACCGTGATCCTCAGATCTCAGCCTCCTGAGTAGCTAGGGTTACAGCCATGAGCCATGGGTACCCAGCTTTTCATAAGTGTTTTTCAGAACTAGGTAATCACTTGTTATTTGTGTCTCTCTCTGTTCTAGATAAAAGCACTTTTAATCATGAAAGTATTTTATTTTTTTTTCTTTTTATGTTGGTACTGGGGCTTGAACTCAGGGCCAGAACAGGTCCCCTTAACTTTTTGCTCAAGATTGGCACTCCTATCACTTGAACCATAGCTCCACTTCTGGCTTTTTATTATTTATGTATATGATTAATTAGAGTTTCATGGACTTTTCTGCCCAGGTTGGCTTTGAACTACCATCCTTAGAGCTCAGTCTTCTGATAATGTTACACTATCCTACTTTCCCCATCTTCATTCTGTCCAAAATTGATAAAAGAAAGAATTAAAAATTTGGAGAGCTTACTGATCTTTCCATGGAAATAACTTTATGAGCAAATGTTTTAAAACAGTGTTTTTCAGAATATTTTTCAGAATGTTTTTTGTCAGTTGTGGGCTTGAACTCAGGGCATGGGCACTGTCCCTAATCTTTTTTGCTCAAGACTAGCACGCTACCACATCTGGTTTTCTGGTGGCTAATGGGAGATAGGAGTCTGAGACTCTCCTGCCCAGGATGGCTTCCAACCAGCTAGGGTTTATAGGCATGAGCCACCAGCACCAAGCCTACAAAATGTTTTAAAACAAGTATTTTCCAAACATTTCATGATTCTTGCTCACCTTAGTTGTTATATATTGATAGTTTATATAATTCTTCCAGTGGTCATCAAAGGTACATCTTAATTACTATTATTTCTTTATACATTGAGTAAGCTCTGAATCCTGAAGTCCATGTGACTTATAGTGTTGGTTCTGACTCCTTCTCCATAATTGTTCATCTCAGCTTGACCAATTCTTTTGTTTTTTTCTTTCTTTTCTTTCTTTCTTTTTTTTTTCTTTTTTGTTTGTTTGCCAGTCATGGGACTTGAACTCTGGGCCTAGGCGCTGTCCTTGAACTCTTTTGCTCAAGGCTAGCACTCTGCTACTTGAGCCACAGCACCACTGGAGCCTTTTCTGTTTGTGTGGAACTGAGGAATTGAACCTAGGGCTTCATGCATACTAGGCAAACACTACTACTAAGCCACATTCCCAGCCTCAGCTTGACTTCTTAACATTAATGATGGTATTTGGTTTGATTCACTTAAATGAATGTCACTTGCACTTCAGGATTTTCTGCAGCCTAAAAACAGTGAAGAACTTAGGGTTTTTTTGTTTGTGTTTGTATATTGTTATTTTTTTTTTTTAAGCCCAGGTCCAACTATATTTAACCTAGACTGGCCTTGATCTCAGCACCCTGTTCTTTGTCTCCTAACTGCTGGGATTAAGAAACTGCTGGGATTAAGAATGTAGCTCTAAAGCAATCATCTTTTTTTTTTTTTTTTTTTTGTCCATAATGGGGCCTGAACTCTGGGCCTGGGCACTGTCCCTCAGCTCTTCAGCTCAAGGCTAGCACCCTAACACTTGAACTACAGTGCTACTTCTAGCTTTTTCTGCTTATGTCGTGCTGAGGAATCGAACCCAGGGCCTCATGCATGCAAGGCAAGCGCTCTACCACCGAGCCACCTTCCCAGCCCCTAAAGCAATCATCTTTTATAGTGTTCTCCTCTCTGTCCTCCCCCCTCCCCCCTGCCCCCCAAACTGAGGACTGAACTCAGAGCCTTGTATTTGCCAGATAAGTGCTCTTCCACTGATCTAAATCCCCAATTCTAAAGCAATCTTTTAATTACTCTGCTGAATAAATTTTTTGGTTTAGGTAAAAAGACAAAAAAAAAATAGGACTGGGGATATTATAGTTCAATGATAGAGCACTTGCTTAGCTTGCTGAATGCCCTGGCTTTGAACTCTGGCACTGCTAAAGGAAGAAAACTTTAAAAACTTCCAATCCGGGCTTAGGCACTGTCCCTCAGTTCTTCAGCTCAAGGCTAGCACCCTACCACTTAACCACAGTGCCACTTCCTGCTTTTTCTGCTTATGTGGTGCTGAGGAATCAAACCCAGGTCCTTATGCATGCATGGCAAGGACTCTACTACTAAGCCACCTTCCCAACCCTCCAATCTTTCTTGAATGAAGATAAGTATCCTTCCTTCTTTTCTTTCTTCCCTTCCTTTCCTCCTTTCCTTCCTCTTTTTCTTTTCTTTTCTTTTCATTTTTTTTCTTTGTATTGGTCCTGGGGCTTGAATTTAGGGCTTATTGCCATCCCTGAGCTTTTGTGCTCTGCCGCTTGAGCCATAGACCCATTTCTAGCTTTTTTGCTGGTTAATTGGAGACAAGAGTCTTAGGGGCTTTCCTGCCCAGGCTGACTTCGAACTTCAGTCTTAGTTTTCTAAGTAGCTAGAATTACAGGTGTGAGCCACCAGCACCCTGCTGCTGCCGCCTCCTCCTCCTCCTCCACCACCACCTACTCCTCCTCCTCCACCACCTCCTCCTCTTCCTCCTCCTCCTCCACCTCCTCTTCCCCCCCTCCCCTCCCCCCCCATTTTACTGAGTGTCAGGATAGGCATGTTCCACAATGTCCTATTAAGAAATAGTGAATACGGTTCTTTTCTCCATTTTAATAATTCAGATGCCATATTCTAATGCTTTATCAAAGGGTTAAATACGCCAGTGACATGTTGAGTGAGCTTAAATGCCTGAATATTTGGCTTGTTTTTTCTCCTATATAGAATACAGTTGATTTCATATTAAATTACAGGAATTTTTCTTTGGTGTGTGCTGGTCCTTGTCCTGGGGTTTGAACTCAGAGTCTGAGTGTTGTCCCTGAGCTTTTGTACTCAAGGCTGTAGCACTCTACACTTGAGCTACAGCTGCACTTCTGGCTTTTGGTAATTAATTGGAGATAAGAGTCTTATGAGCTTACCTGCTCAGGCTGGCTTCTAACTGCAATCCTCAGATCTCAACTTCCTGAGTAACTAGGATTATACTGGTACCTGTTTTTTTCTTTTTTTATGTTGTCACGCTGTTTGTGAGATTATAGGTTTTGGGGGCAGTACTGGGTCGCATTCCTGCTAGGCTGACTCCTTACCACTTGAACCAGTCCTCCAGCCCTCTTTCTCTGTCTCTGTCTCTGTCTGTCTGTCTGTCTGTCTGTCTCTCTCTCTCTCTCTTTCTTTCTCTCTCTCTGCTGGTTCTCTTAGTTAGGGCCCAAGCTTAGCTTGAGCTGGCCCATCTAGTATAGAGCTGCTTTAGATTTCAGCCTTTCGAGGAGCTGGCCATTGCAGGTATGAGCCATCAGCATCTGGCTCTACCATGTTTTGTTTTGTTTTTTAGTTTTAGATTTGTCTTTAAGGAGTAATTCTGTAGAATTAAACCACTTTTGTTAGTATATATAAAGCCTACTTTAATTGCTGTACTAGATTCACTTTTTTTCTCATGATATTCCATGATACTGAAGATACTGGTTTTGTTTTGCCACTTTAGTGACAGGTTCACAGTCTACTTTTGGCAGGGAACTAGTTTAGTTTAATCTCTTGACTTGCTGTGCACGTGATTGGCTTCATCAGGTAAAAACAAATGTATATTTTATTTAGTTACCTAAATGATTTGGATAGAATATCCCAAACCAACTACATTCCAACTCAGCAAGATGTGCTTCGGACAAGAGTGAAGACCACAGGTATTGTGGAAACCCATTTCACCTTCAAAGAACTGTATTTCAAGTAAGTTACTAGCCTTTTTGCTGGATGTACCTAACACAAGTATCTTTTCCTTTAGTTAGCATCTCTTAAAGTGAAAATTCTCTAGGCAGTATTCTTAGTATTCTTTGGTTTAGAAACTTGTTATCATATTCATGAGCAATTATCTGAATATCTTAACTTAGAGCCCAGGCTTTTTATTCTTTTAATAGCATTGAATATTTTTGTTCATTTGGAGGGAATTAAATTCAAAATGAAGTGATAGCTTACCTATCATTAGAATTAACAATATGATTATCAATTTGTACTATTTTAATTTTGTTCTTTTCACCTGCTTTTTGTTAGATGCCAAAACAGGTATTAAATGTTTAGAAGGATAGCAACAGAACAAAATCTGTTCTGCCTTTTTTTATTATTATTAATAAGGGTTTGAACTCAGGACCTCAAGCTTATTAGGAACAGTCTGTACCTTGAGCTACCTCCAAAGCTCATTATTGCTTTACTTATTTTTCTGATAGAGTCTCACATTTTTGCCTAGGGCCAGTGATCCTCTTACCAATGTCTCATGCATAGCTGGGATACAGGTGTGTACCACCACAATCAGCTTACTTTTTGAGATGGGAGTCTCAATAATCTGTTTTCCCTGCCTAGCTTCAGGCCCTCATGTCAATCTCTGCCTCCTAAATTCCTGGGATTACAAGTATGAGCTACCATGTCCAGCCTGCTCTACCATTTTGATATTAAATTAGATTTTTCTTACTGGTAATATTCTTCCCTTCCCACCCCTCAGTTGTGGGGCTTGAACTCTGGGCCTGGGCACTGTCCCTGAGCCCTTTTGCTTAAGCACCACTTGAGCCACAGTGCCACTTCTGGCTTTTTCTGTGTATGTGGTACTGAGGAATTGAACCCAGGGCTTTGTGCATGCTCATAAGCACTCTACCACTGAACAACATTCCTAGCCCTAGTAATAACCCTTTTCGTTTTTGTTTTCATTTCCCTTTAAGTTTAATGGGGCACAGCTAGTATTGGCATGGGTTTTGGATTAACTAGTGCAAATATTTGCCCTGCTAAGTACTTAGTATCGTTCAGAAATGGAAAATGAACTTCAGGAATAGAGATATTTTAGAGTGGTCAAGTAACATGTCATCAGTGATTGTTTTAGACAAAAAAAAAAAAAATCTAGCACTCTAAAAGAATTTTCTCATACCTCCAGTAATTCTAAATCAAGTTCTTGCTTTTCTGTGTTACTAGTCTTTTGAAAATACTAAAACTGTCTTTTTGGTTCTGATCTTCTGCTTTTATGACCTTTGAGTAAAATTCCTGCTTTGATATGATTACTTTTTAGTTACTTCATTATGTTTATGTGCAGAATGTGAAACTGAGCATTATTACCACCAAAAGCAGCTAGGACATCTCAGATCCTCCCAATTTATTTCTTTACTAAAAGCACCTAACCTACCCCAGTATTTGTGAAATCTACATGGGGTTTATATATTATTACTAAGTGCCCGTATAAGTATTAAAATCTTAATATACCCAGCCAGTTTTGAAACATGGTACAGAATAAGAGCAGATCAGTTGAACATACATTTTTTAATTAACTTATTTATTTATTTATTTTTGTGCCAGTCCTAGGGCTTGATCTCAGGGCCTGGAAGCTAACCCTGAGCTCAAGACCAGAGCTATAGCTCTACTAGAGCCATAGTTCTACTTCTGGTCTGGCTTTTTGCAGGTTAATCTGAGATAAGAATCACATGGAGGGCTGGGAAGGTGGCTCAGTGGTAGAGCGCTTGCCTTGTATGCCTGAGGCCCTGAGTTCCATTCCTCAGCACCACATAAGCAAAAAGAAAAAAGCC
>NW_012267362.1:1556374-1557355 GCF_000151885.1 Dipodomys ordii | reverse complement strand
AGGCTTGCAAGGCAAGCGCTCTACCACTGAGCCACCTTCCCAGCCCCAACACAGAATCTTAATCTTGGTCTAGCACTAGCTAGCAGGTTATCCAAAAGCAGTGTCATTCTAGGATTTAGCAGTCCAGACTCTGGAAGAAAGGCTGTGCTCCAACTATAATCCTGAGATTTCTATATAGAAACAAATAGTAAAAGAAAAAGGTAAGAGAGGAAGGGAGGTTCAGAGGGGAAGAGAAAAAGGGAGAGAGAGAAGAGAGAAGAGAAAAGGCTGTTTCAGGTGCTACTGGAATCCCTACTCTCGCAGGTGGTAGACCTGTAAAGAAACTTCAAGGAAGAGCTATAAAGAACAAAATGGATGAAAAGAGTGAGAGGGGAAAGTTGTAAGAACCAGCTAAAAATATATTTAAGGAAGAAAGTGTTTTTGTTCCTCAGGGTGGTGTGGAAAAAATGACTAATGTTTTGACGTAGTTTGCTGTAGCTTTTAGGTTACAAATTGCTTTTAATGTGTGATAATTCATACTCCATCTAGGGTTTTAATACTGTAAAACAACTGCTGAATATTTAGGCCATTTCTACTGGCCTAATGTCAATACTGAAGGGGTTTTAATTAAATAAGTCTTGGATGTTAACATTACTTAGTATTATTCTAACAGTGAAAACATATCCACAGCTAATAGCTTGCTAACATTTATTAAACATACCGTGTGCTAGGTACTATTCTAAGTATTTTCTGTCAGCCCTTATTTTATACAGAGGATATTCATTTTGATTGAATATTGAATAGATTAAGAAGAAAATAGCACAGTATACTTAAGCACCTTCTTTGTACTGTTTGTAATTACATGAAAGAAAAAAAAGAGTGGTGGGCTGGGCACCGGTGGCTCACGCCTCTAATCCTAGCTACTCAGGAAGCTGAGATCTGAGGATTGAGGTTCAAAGCCAGCCTGGGCATGAAAGTCCATGAGACTCTTCTCTCCAATAA
>NW_012267362.1:1538297-1551440 GCF_000151885.1 Dipodomys ordii | reverse complement strand
AAAAAAAAAATAATCACATGGAATTTCCTGCGTGGTCTGGCTTTGAACTGTAATCCCAGATCTTAGCCTTCTGAATAAGCTAGGACTGCAGGTGCCCAGCTCAGTTGAATACTTTTATAATAAATTGGCCTCTTTATATTTAGTAAGACTAGAAAAGCTTCATGAATTATCCTGTGGAATTGAGATAGTTCATTCTTTAGAATTGAGCTTTTTATAAAATGAGTAACTTATTTATAATAAAATATTATTAACATTGTTTAGTGTGAGAAGTTTTTTTGTTGTTGATATTATCAAGGCAAAACATTAGTTAGGTAAATCCTAATCTTTTATGCCAAACCAATGGTCAGATCAAAATATTTAAATGCCAACCCACTTTATTATCAGCATGGAGATATCTTGTATGAAGTACTATCACTTCTTCCTTTTCCTCTTCTCTCTAGGCAAAACCACTATCCATTTATTCAAACATTTATTGAGCATCTACCATATGCAAGGCATTGTGTAATTGCTTACTTGCCTCTCAGTTATGAGGTAATGTTTATAAAATGTTGATCTGATAGTATATGATACTGTAAATGTTAATATGTACTAAAAATTGGCCTTGGAACTTCGCAGTATTCTACCAGTTTTATGCTTTTAGAAGGAAATGGGAGTATGAACTAGAATTGTTGGTGTACTATTGTGTACCTTGAAAGACTAAACTGGTCAAATAAATGTGGTTAGCTTCCAGTAACTTATAAATATGACCCTGAATTAGGACCACTCTGTGATTGTTATTCAGGCTATATATTACTGAACTGTACAAGATCAACCCAGAGGAAAGATTTGGGTCATAAAGAGATGAGTGTCCATTTCAAAGATACATTAAGAGGGACTGGGAAGTTGGCTCAGTGGTAGAGTGCTTGCCTTGCATGCCTGAGGCCCTGGGTTCAATTCCTCAGCACCACATAAGCAAAAAGAAAAAAGAACCAAAGATACATTAAGAAATTACCTATGATATCTTAACTTCTCTCAATCTTTGGGAGAAAAAGTTCCTGGAATTTAGTGCCTTGGTTACTATCTTATAAACTGAAATCCAGAATAGTGGACTTTAACCTTTATAACCACCTTATTATCAAATAGAGATCTTAAGAGTAGCCATTTGACTGCATCCTCATCAGACCCACTTTTATGAGACAGCAGTTCAGGTGTTCCATCATGTCAGGAGGTAGCTGAGGACACTGTTGACACAGTTGATCCTTTCCCTTTATGAAAACTCATCTAGAGTGCAGTATAAAGTAGATGAGCAACTGAGGCTTTCTTATTAAGTTCAAGTAAAACATGAAGTTGGGAAATACTGGGTAAGGAATTTCAGTTTTTTGTTTGTTTGGTTTTTGTTTTTTTGCCAGTCCTGGAGCTTGAACTCAGGGCCTGGGCGCAGTCCTTGAGCTTCTTTTGCTCAAGGCTAGCACTTTACCACTTGAGCCACATTGCTGCTTTCAGCTTTTTCTGAGGAGTTTATTGGAAATAAGTCTCACAAACTTCCTACTCAAGCTAGCTTCAAACCATGATCCTCAGATTTCAGCCTCCTGAGTAGGAGTACAGGCATGAGCCACCAACATCCATCAAGAATTTTGTTTTTAAGATACTGAGTTCTTAAGAGTCCTACTATAAAATAATCTGGTTGGCTTTTTTTTAATTTAGAAGTTGTGAATTGAGAGGCATAGTGGGGCTGTGGCTAAGAATGTGCACATTGGAGTTAAGAGTGCATAGGCCCAGGTCCCTTGACCCCATTTCATAGTAGTATGCCTCTGGGCAACTTACCTGCACTTTAGTATCTTCATTTATGTAATGGGACTAATCATAGTACTACGTATAGAAGGGTTGTGAAGATAAAATGAGTT
Organism: Dipodomys ordii; assembly: GCF_000151885.1. Classification (NCBI taxonomy): domain Eukaryota; kingdom Metazoa; phylum Chordata; class Mammalia; order Rodentia; family Heteromyidae; genus Dipodomys; species Dipodomys ordii. The sequence continues at coordinate 1,549,557 of NW_012267362.1, read as the reverse complement.
AATTATGTCTAAGGAAGTGTCTGGCACCATGGTAAACACTCAATAAATATTGGTTGTTGTAATGATTGTGACGATCTTAAGCTATACTTGTACTTACTCAGCTCTTCATTTCTCCCTTTCCCCCCCCTTTCTTTAATCTACTTCAGTGCTTATTCTGTTGACATTTGACACAATTGATTAAAAGTTTTGATAGGGAGGAGACCTATCAAAAATGAGAATTTAGATCATTATAATTTTATCAGATAATTATGTGACTATATTTGATGTGCACCTTTTTTATCTTTTCTAAATGAGCTTTTGAATATGTAGAAATGGGAAGTTTCTTAGTCGTTAGGGAAAGGTATAAATGTAACTTCCCTGAATTTGTGCTTGATTTCTTTACACAGGATGTTTGATGTAGGTGGCCAAAGATCAGAACGAAAAAAATGGATTCACTGTTTTGAAGGAGTAACAGCTATTATCTTCTGTGTAGCTCTCAGTGACTATGACCTTGTTCTGGCTGAGGATGAAGAAATGGTATGTTGCCTGTTACAACCAGAAAATGGCAAATAACTCCTAGGAAGATGGGGTACAAGCATTTTCTCGTTGAGCCAAAACTTAGTAATCTTAGTGTTTCTCCCTGTCTGTGGGATTAGATCTCCAGAATTGATTGTCCCTGCCTTATTCTTGAAGACTTGTGACAGCCATACTGAATCAGGATTAAGTCCTTTTGTCAGTTAACCCTTTCTCCTACCTTTCAACACCACCAGAATTATAAAAGTTGCCCTATTAGTGCCTAATTGATTGCTGTGAATGTCTTCACTGTTTTAAAATCTGTTATGTTTCGACTGTTTTTATTTTTTCTAGTGACCCGTCATCATCCTTTGTTTTCTTTTTCAGAACCGAATGCATGAAAGCATGAAACTGTTTGACAGCATTTGTAACAACAAATGGTTTACAGATACTTCAATCATTCTCTTCCTAAACAAGAAAGACCTCTTTGAGGAAAAAATTAAAAGGAGTCCGTTAACAATCTGTTATCCAGAATATACAGGTAAGGGGTCATGGAAGATTTTATTGGTACATATATTAAGCTAACCCTTCGGAGATGTTCATCCACAAGTGCTTTTTGTTTTGATGATTCATATATATCTTTATGTAGAGTGTTCGATGAAAGTAGTTCCATGTTAAGCCTATAATTAAGATCCATTAAGGTTATAGTGCTATTTCAGGCATTCTTACGTGTTTTATTTTAAATTCCTATCCTCATTTTTGAGGATAAGGCTAAAAATTAAAAATTTGACATATGTTCAAGAAAATACAAAGATAAATGCAATTATTGTGTTCAACAAATTGACATCTAATTACAGAGAGAAGCACACTCAAATAATTTGTGTGTGTGCCAGTCCTAGGGCTTGAACTCAGGGCATGGATGCTGCCCTGAGCTTTTTTGCTCAAGGCTAGCACTCTACCACGTAAGCCACAGCTCCAGTTCTGGCTTTTTTGGTAATTAATTGGAGATAAGAGTCTTATGGGGCTTTCCTATCTGGAATGGCTTTCAACAGGATTCTTAGATCTCAGCCTCATAAATAGCTAGGATAATAGGCATGAGCCACAGTACCATTCGTTAACAGTAGAGCTAAAGAAATAGTTAATGCTGGTGGAGTCAGTGTCTTTTTCCAGAGGAAATAGCAATTGAGAGAGCTATTAAAAGATGAATAAAAGCATTAGGCAAAATGAAAGCATTTTTGGGGGGGTGTCCGGTCGTGGGGCCCAAACTTTGGGCCTGGGCGCTCCTCAGCTCTTCAGCTTAAGGCTGGCGCTCTACCACTTGAGCCACAGCGCCACTTCTGGCTTTTTTGTTTTTGCTTATGTGGTGCTGAGGAATCAAACCCAGGGCCTCAGGCATGCAAGGCAAGTGCTCTACCACTGAGCCACCTTCCCAGCCCCGAAAGCATTTTAGATCAGAGAAAAAGCATTGATCATTACCAGAGGAGGGGGCATGAGAAAATGAAGAATGATTAGTTAATAGAAACACAGGATGTTTTTGTGGAATGTGGAAAAGTTTTGAAACTATAGATTGATGGTTGTATGACATCATGCTGTGAAGTTGTACACTTTAAATGTATATGAAGTGAATTATCTTTGATGATTTAAATAAAAAGTCTTCATAGAGCCATTGTTACTTAAATAGTAATGAAAATATCTTTAAGAACAAAGTACAGATGGTACAGGTAGACTATATATATTATATATAGATATATAGAATATATTCTAAGAGATATATTCTAAGCCCCCAGTAGCCTCTGTTTTTTCTCAGGAAAGTTGAAAATAATCTATGCAGAAGAGGTAATAACTGGATGAGTTTTATAGAAAGTAACCAAGTTATTGTATAAAAGGAGAAAGATTAGTAAGACAAGTAAAAGGGTAACATTAATGTTGAAAGGCCAGCTTTGAGTCTTCACATGAAGCCAAGACTTTTTGATATCATATTCATTTTGTTGTGAATTTCCACATCTGTTCTCCATTGTCTTCATTCTTAGGCTTAAGTATTCTCACAATCCTGATTTAGCAGATATCACTATCTGTTCATACCAGATAAAATTCAATTTTTGCTCACCTGCCCTCTTTAACCAACTTTAAACCTATTTTAGGCAACAACAAAGCTGTCCTTTGTTTTCTGAATACCTTGTTAATATTTCCTTTCTTAAATTGTTGTTATTTAGTCTTCTTTATATACCTAGTTGGTATTTTTGTGCTTATCACTGAAAATAGCTTTTGGTTTTTCATTGTCTTTGTTGGGTTTCCCTGGCTTTGCAGCCAGCTTCCAATGTTATTCTAAAGATTCCCTAGTTCCACAAGTTGATGAGTGATTGGGATAGCACCCAGACCAGGAATCCAAGCTCTGGGACCAGCACTAATAGCTCACCTCACGCCTATAATCCTAGCTACTCAGGAGGCTGAGGTCTGAGGATCAAGGTTTGAAACTAGCCTGGACAGGAAGTCCTGAAACTCTTATACACTACCCAGAGAAGCTGGAAGTAGAACTGTGGATCTAAGTGATAGAGCTCTAACCTTGAACAAAGCTCAGGGACAATACCTAAGCCCTAAGTTCAAGCCCCAGGATGGGGTGGGGGTAGGGGGCAGCTCTATTGAGATATAATTAACAAACCAAACAATTCACCCTTTCAAAGTATATAATTAAGTCCTTCTCCTTTTTTTGGAGTCAGTCATATGGGGCTTGAACTCTGGGTTTGGGCTTTGTTCCTGAGCTCTTCAGTTCAAGGCTAGCACTCTACCACTTGAGCTACAGCACCTCTTGCGGTTTTCTGGTGGTTAATTGGTGATAGGAATTTCATGGCTTTTGAAACTTGATCCTCAGACCTCAGCCTCCTGAGTAGCTAGGATTACAGGTGTGAGCCACCTGCGCCTGGTGAGTCCTTCTCCTTTTACATATATTATTTGCCTTTGGATATTTCAGTTATTGTCTAAAGACTCTTAAGATAAAAACTGTGGAATGATTTTTGAAAAGAACAATGGTATCCTTATGAATTTCTTATTTCAAGATCACACCAAGGAGTACAGGCTCTCTTTGACCTCTAAACAATTGTTTTCTCTAGAAATGTACCTTCCTACTTTCCTAGTCTTCTTTTTATACTTTCTAGACTTTTTCAGCTGAAACTTATTTTCCTTGGTCTTTGTGTATGATGATTTTATTTTAGTAACAGTAGAAGTCTGCTCTCATGAAGAATCTGTGATTATAGAAAACAATTCTGCCTAATTCTGTTGCATCACATTACCTCTCTTCATAAACAAATAGTAGTAGTTTGACTTAGTTGAGTTCAGGCAGCTGAAGTGATAATATTCTGTGTCTTTTAGGTTCCAATACATATGAAGAGGCAGCTGCTTACATACAGTGCCAGTTTGAAGATCTGAATAGAAGAAAAGACACCAAGGAGATCTACACTCACTTTACCTGTGCCACAGACACCAAAAATGTGCAGTTTGTTTTTGATGCTGTTACAGATGTCATCATTAAAAACAACCTAAAGGAATGTGGACTTTATTAAAAAGGGTGGATGCTAGTAAAAGGTAAAACTTCAGATAACTTAGTTACAGTGCTATAATATTGTCTCCTAGCTTTGTAATTTTTTCTAATTAAAAATGTTGTTCTTTTTTAGTTACTACAGTGTGGAGTGTTGAGACCAGACATCTTTTGCTGTCTCTTGGGACAGCTGAAAGCATGACGGGACCAGGGAATGGCAGCAGCATGCAGAATCTTAGCACTCTTTAGCACAATCTTCTGTATTAGGGAACTTTTAAAATCACATGAGATGCTCAAGTCAGACATTGGAATTGGAACAACTTTAAAGTATGATTGGATCATCAAGACATCACTTGGATTTTGTAATCACAAATGTTTAGGGCATATATGAAGTTGAGGTGCTGCATTCCAGAACTTAAATATGTAGCTTACTTTATTTTCTTTAACAAATCACTGGTATTTCTAAAGTTTTTTTTCTCATCCAGAGAAGAATAACTCTACTAAACCTTACTTCTTTGTTTGCAAAGGAATCTTTATTAAAATACAAAGAATCTTAACTATGCACATTATGTGACCAGATCATCTTGAAAATACTCCTCTTAGTAGGAACTCTTTGTTTTTAACTCTTGGTATAGTCAAGATAGAATATTTCCACAATTCTTAAAATTCCCAGTTATTAGGGCTATAAATACAGCTTTTTTGGATTAAATTTGTTACTATCCTATTCAGAGTACCATGATGGTTTCTAAACAGTATTGACACTGGAAAGTTCTGCAATAAGATTCTAGCTCTCTAAGCTTCCAGTGGAAGATTAACTTTGTTTATGCTATTTACCAAATTATTAGGTGAATGCTAATGTATGATAAAGTCAGCTTCTTGGTTACAGACACATCCAGGGCAGCTGTTGATTAGAAATGCAATTTGCTAAATTCCAAACAGAACCAGTGACTTTGCTGCTACTTGACCCTTGCTTGTTTGTCTCAATCATAGGGAGTTTTGTACAGGGTGCCTGCGACTTATTTTCCATCTTCATGACCTTTTTCATGGGGAGACATCTAAAATATATTAACAGTGCATGCTTTTACTTTGTAAATGTGGTGCCAAATCCCTGTTTGCCATTGTTTTTAATGTAGTGATGTTAACTGTAGTAGTAATCTGTAGTCAGTACATTCTTTTACCAAAACTTGCATTTGGGGACTTTTTTCCACTTTGGCATGTACAGATTTTAATCTGTTATACTTGGCAGCAGTATTAAAGTGGTGAGTAAAGAGTCCAGGATTGTTCCTGTTTGTAACCAGTCCTTTCTGGAAATACCGTCTTCTGTTTCTTATTGCCCCCATTCAGAGTGCTTTGGCCTCTTAAGAATGGGTTCAAGTAGAAAGGTGTTCTGAAAGTCTAGGGAAGCCTTGGTGTAATAGGATTGAAGCTTGACCTGGGGCTGATGGTTTTATTTTTTTCTCTGTGTCCAAGTGACATTCAGTCAAAATCCATCTTCCAGATTTACATTTTGCCTATGTGAAGATCTATATTCACCTTAGCCGGTAGGTCTTTTGTGCAGTATGAAACAAACGTCATTAAATATTGAGTGAACCATTGGGAGAAAGTAAATGCAGAGAGTACACTTTGAGCATGTTGTATCAGTAGCTTGAGCATTGCCTTTAGGGTCCAATCTTTTTGGATTGGGATTTTTTTATATATATGATCCTCTACTTGTTAAGAAAAAAGATAAATGGTCATCAAAGTAAGCCACAGCAATCCAATGCCTTTGTTGATACTTTTTAAAGTTCTTATTCTTTTTGGAAAATCATTACTGTGTAGATGGTGTAACTGTATTATATCTAACTTTTTTTTTTTTTCCATTACTAGGGTTTAAACTTAGGGTTTCATACTTGCTAGGCCACACTTATCATTGAGCCATGTATCAGTCAAAATTTTCTTTAGGGGTAGGAAAACTGGATTTGAAAGAATGAAAATTACAGCTTTGATCAGTGTTTGACTTAATGCCCACAATGTAATTAAGAGTTGATAGATACTACTCATTTTGAATACATCTTTTCCTTATATTCTTTAATATAGCATCATCTGGAAATGACAGTTTGTGAAATACTATTTTTCATAATTTTTCTGTCCTCTGGGTTTAATGGGGTGATATTGGTAATGTAAAATAATAGATAAAATTAATTTTACTTTACAATGGGTTTCATTTGCATATGCTTATTCAATGTGTTTTGGGAGTTTCGTTTTGTCTTTTTGTGCTGGTCCTGTGAGCTGAACTCAGGGCCTGGATCATTGTCCCTGAGCTTTTTTGCTAAAGGCTAGTGCTCTACCACTTGAGCCACAGCTCCACTTTTGCCTTTTTTGGTGGTTAATCAGAAATAAGAGCCTCACAAGTTTTCCTGCCAGAGCTGGCTTTGGCCCTCAATCCTCAGATCTCAGCCTCCTGAGTAGCTAGGATTACTGGGGTGAGCCTGTAATAATAATAATAAAGCACCCAGCTCAATATGTTGGGTTTTTTTAAGCCATTCTATTTAATGAACAATAGTAGTTCCCACTTTTTCATGAAGATCACCCTTATCTAAATACACATATCTTTCAGATATAGGGATGCATGCAGTTTTAAGTTTAAAAAATGGTTGATGTCCTAATCACCTGAACCTGTTCAAGAAGATTGATTCTTAGCTGGCAAGCTGGTAATCTATTTATTAAAAACTAGAAATTGAATCAGATCAGCTAGGCTTTCAAAGTCACTAATTTGAATTTTAAAATAAAAACCTTTTCTCATAGCAAAGCCACAATGTGAGAATGAAACTTCAAACCTCTTGGTCTAGAGGAATAAAAAAGCGATAGTTGCAGTATATTTTCTCTGGAGAATGCTGGAAATTGGTGATAGATAATGTTTTTTAATTTAGGTGGCTAGACCTTTGGACCATCTAAGTCAGCACTACTAAGAAAATTAAAGTTTAATGAACAAGGAACAGTAAATAGACACTTATCAGGAAAGATTGCAACAAATAGCTTTATTTTGTAGATATTTTTGTACATTTCCTCTTGATGCACTTGGGTGAAAAACCTGATGAAAACCTTGGGTGAATAGGAGGCATTCTCTTCCCTAACTTCATGAGTTCAGCCTTGTAATAGTTTACCTATTGGTGTGAAAATCCAAAAAGATCATTGTAGTTATTTATAGGTGATGTTGAAGTGATATTTTTCCTCTTGAAGTTTCAATTCTAAATCAGCAGATCAGCGTATCATTATTTTCACTATGGATGCTATTTTTCTCAATATTCTAGTCGTAGAATAGGTAATCCAAACATTTTTTTGGTAGCTTTTCTGGTTTGGATTGTTTTAAATTCTCTTATTGCTCTACTTGTTATTTGTACATTTGAGATTATTTTTAGACGAAAGTAACTTGCTGGCTTTTCTAATTCATTCAGTAGCCCTATATTCTTATATCCTGCCTCCTGTTTTCTGCTTTGTAGCTGTAACTTAGTTAACTTCATATGTGTATGTTTTTGCTTACCATTTATGACACAGTTGCAGAATTTCCTGTTGCAGAACTCCTTGCTATATTTCAGTTACATTAAGGTAGTTAGTCCCTAATCCCAATTAGAAACTTAGCTTTGATTCCCCCCCCACACTTCCAGATATTGGGGGAAAAAAAACAGCAGCCAAAAATAAATAGTCTTCTAGTCAAAACAAAATGAGCATCTAATATCCTTTGGTGTTACTCCTGTGGAATCATTCCATTTCATATGTATAGACTTTTTTTTAAATTCATTTTAGCTTGTCTGTACTGCCAGGTAATTGTTGTGTTCTTCTCAGCCAGAAATCTGACCTGACCGGCTCAGCTCTCTATATAAGTTTATGACCATCATGTTCTGTTACATTGCTCTAACAAGAGCAAGGCAGGTTGTATCTAGAGGCTTGACACTGAAATTTGGTTTTACTGTTGATTATTAGGGAGTAAAAGGAAGGTTTTTCTGCATGCAAGGGAGTTAACTTCCAAGATGGTTATAATCTTTTTTTTTCCTTTATCTTTAGCTATGAAATGCCTCTCCCACCCACTGACCCAATTTTGTCATGACCTTTCATGGATTATTTCTGCTGAGTACAACATACCTCAGAACAAGTCAGGGCAGGACAGTATGGTGTGTTTTGTTTTTCTTTTTTTCAGGTACCAAGGTTTGAACTCAGGGTCTTGTATTTCCTTGCCCAGCTTGTACTCTGCCATTTGAATTACATCTTCAGTCTGACCTTTCTCTGGTTATCTCAGAAATGGAATGTCAAAGATTGTAGGCTAGTCTCAACCTGTGACCCTCAGATCTCAGCCTCCAGGATTATAGGCATGAACCACTAGTGTCCAGATATATATGGGGGGGGGCAGGGGTTGTTTCTTTGTTTTTGTTTTTTATTTCTGACACTAGGCCAGGCCTGAGCCTATCATGACTCAGTCTTTTTAGAAATCCGAAGTAATAAGGAATGTGTATAACATCAGAAACCTAGGGTATGCAGTTGACTTAAACAGATTCTGAACCCCATTAAACTAAAATACTGAAGACAGGTCCAGGGAATGTATATTTTAAAATAAATTGATCCAGTTATTTTGATGCAGTCACTCTGGACCAATTTTGAAGAAATTGAATATAAATGAACATTAAATAACTACAGTATTGCACTGGTGGCTTACACCTATACTCTTAGCTGCTCAGGAGGCTGAAATCTCAGAATCATGGATAGGAGCCAGACAAATCTGAGAGACTTGTATCCGCTTACCAGCAAAAAGCCAGAAGCGGAGGCATAGTTGAAGTGGTAAAATGCTGGTTGTGAGTGAAAAAGCCAAGCAAGGGACAAAGCCCAGAGTTCAAGCCTAGTACTGGACAGAGAAGGGGAAAAAATCAAAACAAATTAGTTACTTTTTGTTAAAAAAAAAACAAAAACAAAAATAAACGACTTCTAAAAAAAATAAACGACTTCTTACACAGGTCTTAAAGTGCCTTCTACTTTAAAAAAAAAGTACAAGAACTGTTTGGTCAAAAAGCATTCCTGTGAACCCTCACCCTCACCCTAACCCTATCCCTAAACCTCACCCTAACCCTCACCCTAACCCTAACTCTAACCCTCACCCTAACCCTAACTCTAACCCTCACCCTAACCCTAACTCTAACCCTCACCCTAACCAGAACCCTAACCCTCAACCTAACTCTCAACCTAACTCTAACGCTATCCCTAACCCTCACTCTCACCCTCACCCTAATCCTTACCCTCACCATACCCTAACCCTAATCCTCACCCTAACCCTAACCCTCACCCACACCCTAACATCCACATAAAAAAAAATGAAGAAAAAAAAGCATTCCTGTGTTTTAGATGTAGACTGTCTAGTTTTTAATATAAAATCAAGACAAGAAATTTGGGATATACAAACATATAATTCATTTGTGGAATTTATGCAGTGAAAGTTGAAAGATAGGCACATTAAATTACTGATTTGAAAAAAGTTTTGTGATCAAGTTCCTATATGTGATCAGATATCTTCATGTTCTAGTTGGTGAGTAAAGCAGAACTGTCTAGCTCTAACATATTGAGGGTCAAATGGGAGTCTGCCCAGTGCTAGTGTTTCCTTTTCCCAAAATGTTGTGAGAATCACAAGGTAAAAATAATAAGACATTAGAAGTATTAATACATTGCTAGGTACCCTACTGTTTCAGTGTATTCATCCTCAGTATAAGGTCTTTGACAGCTGGAATATTAAATTCTGTATAACCTGGTTTATCTTCTGTCCTCTACCTACTCTTACCCCACCTCAGTGTTTTTTATATTATCCAGACATTTTAACTAAAAAGCTTATTTTATATGTAAGAGATTCCCAGTAGACATGACTCAAGAAATTGCCAGTTTTCAGTTTTTGTCCTTGGGCATGCAGGAGGAAGGACTTGAGACCATTGAGAATCATATAGGGTTGAGAATACTAGGTTCTGATTTTTTTCCCCCTGCTTCCACTAGCCACAAAATTTTATACAAACCTCTTTCAGTTTGTAACTATGCATTAAGTACAGATGGACTAGGCATTCCTTCTAGGAATAATAGTCTATGGTTCTGGTCAAATATTCTTCTTGCTATGTGGGATCTACAGCAGCACAAACAAGTGTATTCTCATTGTAGCTGGCAGCTTTCTTGCAGCCTTACCTTCCCTGTATTAATTTTGAGGACATGAAATGAAGTTGATGTATAAATTGTTCTAAAGTTTATGAAGCAGGGTGAAAAGGTCTTTGCTTTTAACATTTCAGTAATTCTTTATTTCTATAAATACTGGTACTTTTTCATAACCAGAAGGCAAGAAAGTTCCCTTCCACAGTCTCCAATAGGCTTGTCTTTAACCTCACAGAAATGTCTCCACACTTTTACCAAGCAGGACCACCAGAGGCTCTGGCACACTTGCAGTCCATGGCCCAACACCGAAGTCCTGCTGGAATCTGTGCTCCGGGGGCTGTGCCGGGTAGAGAGGGCAGTGGGAGGTAAGAGCTCTTCACCCTTCACCACCTTCTCCACCCAGCATGGCCAGCACACTTTGGTCTACGGCATATCTCCAAGTAGAGAGTGGGGTTTGAATGCTGTTGTCTCGCCTGGGGGAAGGAGGGGATGATCTGGATATTATCAAAGTAGGAACTGTTACAAGTAAATGTGTCTTTTATATTACTGTTAAGACAATTATTGTACTGCTTTTATTTGTTCTTTTATCTGCAAAAGTATGAGTACATTTATTTTTTTTATTGTGGTAAAATATAACACAATTTAATGTATATAGTCCAGTGGCATCAAGTACCTTCCCATTGTAGAACTATCATCACTGTCCATCTCCAGAACTTATTTTCATCTTCCCGATTTCAAATTCTTGTTTCCCCTCTCCCCCTTCACCAGCCCCTGGTAGCTATCATTCTACTTTCTGATTAATGACTATTTAAGATACCTCATATAAAATGGAGTCAAACAGTATTTGCCCTTTTGTTCCGCCCATACTGTGTTATGTTAAAACAAAACTCTGCATTCACTTTATTGTGGTTGTTGTCTAATTGCACTTTATACAAAAGTATATTATGGGGGCTGGGAAGGTAGCTCAGTGGTAGAGCGCTTGCCTTGCATACATGAGACCCTGGGTTCCATTCCTCAGCACCACATAAGGAAAAAGAAAAAGCCGGAAGTGGTGCTGTGGCTCAAGTGGTAGAGCGCTAGCCTTGA
>NW_012267362.1:1488921-1536292 GCF_000151885.1 Dipodomys ordii | reverse complement strand
AAAAAAGAGTGACATCTATTAACAAGAAGGCTGAGAGAAGGTGATCTGCCCCTGAGTGGAAGACCAGTGGGCAACAAATGAGACCTTACCTCAAAAACAAAGACTTGAGGTCTGTAGCTTTCAGCATACTTGTGGAGTGGGGGGGGGGGGGCTGGGGAATCCTTGTATATTGAGTTAAGGAGAACAAGTTGGTGATGGTTGGGCTGCCATTCAGAGTAGGGCCTTAGATGTGTGAAGTCTTGCCCAGTTTTTTTTTTTTTTTTGGCGTCTGGCTTTAAATCTTCAGTAGATTTAGCCAGAACAGTTCCTTTGGTGATCTTCCCAGGTTGATGTTTACTTACTTATTTTCAGGCAAACCAGAATGATTCTAATCTCAATAGCTGCAAATTTATTCATTAGTGTATTTCAAGCACATGCTGTTCTCTAGTATTAATATTGCTGGAAGCAGCCTAAGTATGAATGTGTGTTTGTGGCAAGGTGCAGATTTTCATTTTGACATTTTGTCTTTTATATACTAAACCTTGGATGCCAAGACCTTTCCTCACTAGTATTGTAGTTGTAAATGCTAAATCTATACTTGACTTCACCACCTCCTGTCAAGATAAAGTTTCCTTTCCCTCAGAGGAGTTCAAAGGAATAATTTACTTCTTGGTCTGGGAAGATGTTATTTGCAGCCAGTTTCATGTGGACCCATCAACACAAATTTTCAGTGCCTAAAGGAAGCTCAGAAGTCTTTATTTCTCCCAAAAGGTAGCAGTTGAAATAAGAATTTTAGATTGCTCACTTGTTCTGAATTTTTTTGATACAGAAATGGCAACAATAAAATCCTAAGTGGGTGTGTGTTGATGTTCTCCGAGTTTAGTCAGAAAGTATCTTATGTAGCAAAACAGTTATTTATAGAGATAAAGGAAACTCAGTGTGTTTGGCAGCCCAGAGGGCAGAGTGATGATCATTTCTGGATATGTGTGTCTTTAGAAACTAAAATCACCCACCCAGGGATCCAAATCTCTGAGCTGAGTCACAGACATCTATTTGTAAAAAGAGGAGTGGCAGGTTTATTGAGGGTTTGATTTTAATTGTTTATTTTGCATTATAGAGAAGGTTTGCCATTATGCTGGGGATAGTTTGTTGAGATTCTAAAAACCAGGTGTTGAGTTTCACAAATTGCAGCCTTTTCATGTGTGACTAACCAGAAGAGCTTTTCTGAGCCTTCCCTGCATTTGTGTTTGTGCTCTGCAGAATAACCCTGTGAAGTAGTAGGTAGGGAAGTTATCTTCATTTTAGAGGCTCAGAGAAATGAAACATCCACCTTCTTGTATTAAGCAGAATCTTGGGATTCTGATCAGAGGAATGTTAGAAGAGACCACAGTCCTTGAGGTTTTCTTTGATGATAATATCTGTAACTGCATCAAACACAAATTTGACATTCTGTGTGTCAGTAGCACAGGTCATGTGGCTGTAGATTTCTTTGACATCTTTTCTCATATTGAGGTCAAGAAACTGGCTCTTGATATAATTCCCTGCATCCTCATAGGAGTTGTTCCCTGGTTTAAAAAAAAATAGTGAAGAATGGGATAAATTAACCCTTCTTAGTTACTTTTTTTTCTTTTCTGCTGTCCTAGAGTTTAGAATCTAAGGCCTCACCCATTTTTAGGCGACTTATTCCACATTGTGTTAGATAAACACAGTTGGGGCCTAATTTTGGAGGTAGTTATCTCTTGTACTCTAGTGCTTTTTATTGAGTGAAGCAAAACATTGAGGAGAGATCTCTGTATCTTCATATTTGGTTTCTAGCAGGTATCCTTTTCAACAGTGAGTGGCTCCCCTCAGTCTGCTATCTCCTGTGTTCTGGACACATCTGAATTTAAACCCTGTACCTGAATGCTCAAGTTTCTCCCTTAAGACAAGTTTCCTTTATGTCTCCTTGGCATGTGAGTCACTACTAAAAGGCATTGCTGTTATCTGCAGCAGTTGACACTTACCATCATACTCAGGAAAACAGATACTGAGATGGACTTTCTTGATCTTTTCCTCAAAGAGGTCCTTCTTGTTAAGAAAGAGGACAATAGAAGTAGCCGCAAAGAACTTGTGGTTACATATACTGTTGAACAGATGCAAAGACTCATGCATGCGATTCTAGAAAGAGGAAAGACCATTGGAAATAATCAGATTGGGTTTATGAGATACCTGTTTACTGTGTTCCACATGTGAAAGGAAAACAGGAAATAGCTTCTGTCCTTCAATGTGGAGTACAGCAAAACAGACCTTGGGATCTTGGTTGCTTTTCATTTCCTTTCATTTTGGTAGCTGGGTGATTCAACTGTGAGTCTCTATAATCCTTATAGAATTATTATGAAAGTTAAATAAGATCATGTATATGTGATTTCCATGATAGTGGTTAGAATCAAGGTATCCAAAAAAGATAGACAGATCTTTGGCAACCAGGATACAAATAAGGACTCTGGCGTTCATAAGTACTGCAGTTACAGGTTTGAAACCAGGCCCAAGTTAGCACATGTCCACTTGTCTCTTAAGATATTTTGATAAATTTCTGTCATGATATCCAGATCTCAGTTGGAGCAGGAACATGACATGGATACTTCGGCCCTGGTGACACAGTAAAGGAATTTCTTATTGCCACACCACCAGCACTTCTCTCTTATTTTCTTTGTTGCTACATTCAGAGACCAAGAAAAGCATTAGATATAAGCAGTATGGAGGTGGCTGTATTCTAGTCCAGCTTACTTTTAGGGAATAGTTTTTTGCTTTTTGTTTTTTTGTCCTGGGGCTTGAACTTGGCCTGGGCACTATCCCTTAGCTCTTCAGCTCAAGGCTAGCGCTGTACCACTTCAGCCACAGTGCCACTTCTGGTTTTCTGTTGGTTGATTGAAGATAAGAGTCTTATGGATTTTCCTGCCCAGGCTGGCTTTGAACTGCAATACCCAGATCTCAGCCTCCTATGCTGCTAGGATTACAGGCGTGAGCCACTGGCACCTGGCTTGGGGAACAGACCTATAGAGGCTTGAAATAGACCATAGAGTTAGAGCCTTTCTTCATTGTTAATACTTCTCCACAGCCCTTTAAGACCTCAGGATTTTAAGGTGGAAAAGATCTTGGAAAGTGAATAAATAGTGCTGTAAGACAGTGAGCAAGTGCTCTAATGTGAACCTGATCTATTAGCGAGAAGGGACAATAACTAGAGGAAGAAAACTTTGTTTTACAATTAGTAGGCAGCTGGCCTCCATTTGCAGAACAGATGTTTATGTGAAATTAGTATCTTCATAGCTTGGATTTCCTTTCAGACTCAAGGTAACTAGCAGGTTAAAGGGTAACTTTACAGGTTAAAGGGAACCCAGCTGCCAATTTATTTTGCATGTGAGAAACCTGGTCTTCCAGTCTCCTGTTGAAACTTAGTACATTTTTAGACTTCTAAATGAGGTTAGTATTTCAACCCCTCTTATTATGCTGCATAAAGATACACATCAGCTGGGCATGCTGGCACATATCTGTAATCCCATCCCAGCTACTCACAAGATGGAAGTAGACTTGAGATTCAAGGCTAGGCTAGGCAAAGATAGCAAGACTCAAAAACAAGATAGAGCCAGGCACCAATTGCTCACACCTTTAATCCTAGCTACTCAGAATGCTGAGATCTGAGGATCGTGGTTTAAGCCAACCCAGGCAAAAAAAGTCTGAGACTCATCTCCAATTAACTTCCAAAAAGCTGGAGTTGGAGCTTTGGCTCCAAGTGTGATAGGGCAGTATCCTTGCCAACAAAAGCTTAGGGACTGCCTAGGTCCTGAATTCAAGCCCTAGGACTGGCAAGAAAAAGGGGGGCGGGGAGGGTCTGGGTGTTAAGGACATGGGTCAAGTAGATGTCTAGGATTCATGAGAGAAGCTTGGGTACAGCCCTAGTGCTTCAAAAGTGCTTCAGATACACAAATGTCCTGAGTTCGATCCCAGGACTGCCAGCAATAATAACAAAAAACATAAACTAGGTTGGTGACATAAACCTGTAATCACAGCTCATTGGAAGGTATTGTCAATGCTTTGGTCAGTCCCTAGTACCACACACAAAAAAGGTACACATCAGACTCTTCATCTTTCTACCTTATTCATCTCCCATTATTTACAAGCAACATGGAAGAGTATACTAAAACCTGTAGAGGAAGAGGTTTTTCTGGAGTTGTTTACAATGAGCCATTGGTTGATCTGATAAAATGGCTGAGCTGACAGTACTAACTGATTCAACCCGGTGAGGGGCATTGAATTGAATGGCTTGTGGTTTAGAGAAAGGGGGAATGGGAGAGATTGTACCACTGAATCTGCTTGGTGCAAAGGCCACTTACCACTTCATCATCTTCTACCAGTACCATATCATAGGCACTGAGAGCTGCACAGAAAATGATGCAGGTGACTCCTTCAAAGCAGTGGATCCACTTCTTTCTCTCTGACCTCTGCCCTCCCACATCAAACATCCTGAGGGAGGAAGCAGTTGTTCTCTTATAGTATTCAACATGAGAGGTGGCCACAATGGGACCAGTGAACAAAGCCAGAAGTGGGATGAGAGAAGAACTAGGATTGGGCTCAGCAATGAACATTGGGCCTCAGCAAAGAGCACGAAGCATGCCCACACCCCTTTTTGAAACTGCACATGTGCATCTGAAGATGCCCCCAGGGAAACAGTACTTGCCTGAAATTCAAGTCTTTGACAGAAAATTTGGTTTCAATGATGCCTGTGGTTTTGACTCTGGATCGGAGTACATCTTGTTCACTGGGGAGGTAGTTGGGGTCTGTAATTCGGTCCAATTGGTTCAGGTAACTAGAGGAAAGTGATTGGCCATTGTTGACATTACATTTGCCAAGGCCAATGGAAGGAAAATATTCCTTACCCAAAGTCACAACTAATGTGATAGAACCAGGACTGGCATCTGAAGCATTAGATCTAGGATTCCTTTGAGCCCTCCTGGGCCTTACAAAAGTAAGTAGAAAGGGGGCACAGCCCATTTCAGTCATGTGTTCTGCTCAAGTCCAATAACTTTTACTTGGGTTTTGCCTTAGAGGCTTTTCTAGACCCTTGAACAAGATTTACTGGTTTAAATAGGTACAAAAATCTCATCAGGGGAGAGGAATAGATGTAAAGCGATTAAATAAAGCCAGCAGTAGAACTGTGGCTCAAGTGATAGAACTCCAGCCTTGAATAGAAAAAGCTAAAAGTCAGTACCAAGGCCCTGAGTTCAAGTCCCAGTACTAGCACTAGAAAGAAAAAAAGGTTACAAAGAAGGATGAAGGCAGATGCAAAGCAAAGTGACTCACGAAGTGAAGAAAAGTGAACATCAGTATTTAATGTAAGCCATATTCATATTTAAATTCTCATTGAACTTCATAGAAGCCTTTAAAATTTATATCCCCATTTTAGAGATGAAGAAAAAATTCAAAGGAGTTAATAGGGTGAAAAGATATTATGTAGCTGCATGTGGTATGTGGGACTAAGTTCCATACTGGAGACTAAAGCAGAAGGATCATGAGTCCTAGGCCAGCCTAGGCTGCAAAGACAGCTAGATCCCTGTCTCAAAAGCATTATGGTATAGTATTAACAAAATATTTCCCTTTGTGGACATGAGTGAAAATCAGCCTCTTCTATTTATGTATATGACCTTAGGCAAGCTAGTTATTGTGCTTCTGTTTTTTATCTTGAAGCTAGTCACTGGTAGCTTATGCCTGTAAACCTATCCAGGAAGCTGAGCTATGAGGGTTGTGGTTCAAAGCCAGCCCAAGCAGGTAAATCCACTAATCTCCAACCAGCAAAAGCCAAAAGTGGAAGTATGGCTCAACTGGTAGCATGACAGCTTTAAGCAGGATGGAGACCCCCTGAATTCAAGTCCATGTACACACAAACCCTACCTTGAAGGCTTATTGTTCAGGGATAAGAGTCTTGACTCCCTTACGTAATACACTTAACAGTGATGGCCCTGGTAAGGCAGAGCTAGGCAATAACAGCATGATTTCAAAATTCGATGACAAATGGGAATTAAACACAAATCCATTTGACTCTCAAACTCATCTGCTACTACCCCATTGCAGGTAGGATCGATAAACTGTGTCCCTTATCATTTTGGACCCAGCTTTGCAAAGTTGTCTCTTAATTCCTGACCTCCTTTCTTTGGTTTGTCCTGGCAATGTCTCAGGGTCTGTCTTAAGAGCACAGGGCTAAGGGTTGCTAGGTGGAGCACCTCTGTTTTGAATTTTGTGACTTCAGCTTTGTAGGCTGTGAAGAGCCAGCCTACAGTAATCCAGAATAGTGGGAACTGGCAGGTAGCCCTGTGGTCTTACATCCAGCCTTATGAATCTCCAGCTTTCAGTGCCTGGGTTTTCTCCTGGAGGATTGCTCAAGTGTCACCCTCCCTCCCATCCCAGTCTTACTAAGATGCAGAGTCATTGAGCTGATACTCTGCAGCTCTCTCAAAACAGGCTTGCACTCCACCATCTTTCCACAACTTCTGGATGACATCTACCAGCTCAGGGGGCATGGTCCCCTCCTCAGTGGAATCAGCCAGGTTGTTGAGCTGTCGACCATCATCCTGTAAAATGCAGAAACTTGGCTGAGAGTGATACAGGAGTCAGGCTGTCCAGAAGGCGTCTGTAAACAACCATGAATGGAAAGGGGTTTGCATTGCTACCAAAACCTAAGGTGAAAAGTCCATCTAAGAAAACTTGCAGTGAACTCTTGAGTGTACACCCTAGATATGGAGAGTGGAAATACATCCAGCTTTGAGATGCCTAGAGGATAGCAAACAGAGCCCCAGGTGCTTCCTCGTTGGTATTTCATGCTTCAGATCTTCCTCTGAAAGTGACTGCCACACAGCATGGGTCCTTTGCTTCAGGGAGATTAGAACTTTAAAACTAGAATATCCAAGAAATGGACAGCATGGAAAACGAGCCTATTACCTTTGTCCTGTCAGTAACTCAAGTCTAAGGCTAATAATACTAGAGCCAGGGCTTTTGTTTATAAAAGTTTTCATGACCAAGGCGTAAGGCCCGGGAGGAGCAATTTAAATGGTAAAGAGGAAAAAAATAAAAATGAGGAAACAAGAGTTTTGTGAACATGTTATAAAAGCAGAGGTTATTTTCCTAGGACAGAGATTTGAATCTACATATGGGATTTTAGCTACACAGAACTTTTTCTTACTATCTTTTCCTATGATTTCTTGACCTCTGGTCTGTTTCTTCTCACTAACCATCCCTGTTTCTACCCATAATCACGTAACATCAATCACGTACCGCCCGGCTTGGTTCAGCGTAGTCAATGCCTAGTGTGGACATGGCTCGGATGATAGCGAGGATGGACTGCAACACATTTCCGTAGATGACTGACTTAAACTCCAGGCATTCTTCTGGCGAATAACCATCCTGGTGAATGATCCTTCAATGGGCAGATACTCCACTTTCAGTTGGATTTAATAACCCGACCTAAGGGGTTGGGAATCTCGGGGATTTGAAGGGTCCTAAGAGTTCCATCTCTTCTGGCTTTTTTCTTTTTGCTTATGTGGTGCTGAGGAATCGAACCCAGGGCCTCATGCATGCAAGGCAAGTGCTCTACCACTGAGCCACCTTCCCAGCCCAAGTTCCATCTCTTTATCCCTAATGCTGTCTCAAAGTGTAGGAGGAAGGAAATGTTAGGAGTCAGGTTATTTATACCCAGTTCCCTACCTCCACCCCACTGGTGCCAGTACTTAGGGCTTGAACTCTGGGCCTAGACATCTTTTGTTCAAAGTGGTAGAGCACCAGCTCTATCACTTGAGCCACAGTTCCACTTGTGGCTTTTTGGTGCTTATTTGGAGATAAGAGCCTCCCAGATTTTCATGCCTTTTCATGGCTTTAAACCAAAAACCTTAGATTTCAGCTTTCTAAGTAGTAGGATTGCAGGTGTGAGCCACCAGCACCTAACTGCCTCAGTCTTGAGTCCCTCCCCTGGCCCACTGACAACTTCTCCCCACCTCTATCCTTTTGGGTCTTGTTTCTACTTACTTCATCTGTTTGACGATAGTACTCTTCCCTGATTCCCCAGCACCTGAAAGGAGAAATGTTTACCCTTCAAATCTCCATTATTCTCCCTAACATTCTAGTAGATGGTCTGAGAACTGTTATCTGGGAGCCTTGCTACAAGAAGAACACAAGAATGATTGCTGCCCTATGGTGCTCCTGGCACCATGAGCTCAGGCCATTTGACCAGGATTTAGAGCAGAGTTTCTTAGCTTTAGCACTACTTATATTGGAGGTTGGATTTTCTATGTTGTAGATGGCTGTCCTTTGCATTGTAGGAGAGTTGGAACCATTCCTGGCTTCCTCTTACTAGTATTCCACTCGAAGTTATAACAACCAAGTGTTTTCCAGATACTTCCAAATGGACCTTGGAAGTCAGTCATCCTATTAACAAGCATTGACAATCTGATGTATTCATGGAAAATTCCTTTAACAATTTCCTAAGCATCCTTTTTTTTTTTAAACTTAAGATGAGTACTCTTGGGTAGGACTGGAGAGAGCCAGAATTGCTTCACTAGTAAGTTCTTTTTTTCGTCATCTTGATGGTTCCATTAATTGACCAAAATGCCCTCATTCACACTTCTCTTACCCCATCAAACCTCACATTCCTTTCAATCCTCTCTCTCCATCTACACCAACTGTCCCATCCTTAATGCCCTCCCACTGGGTCTGTGCTTGTTCCTCTAAGCTGCTTATCCTGAACCTAAAAGAAACCTGTTTAGGCTTAAACAAATTTCTTTCAGTGGGCTTGCCATCTCTTAGATCTTCCTATATGACCCCTGGGCTCTTTGGAATCTGGGTCTAGCTTACAGAGAGATGCTCCTGTACTTTGTCCTTGGGCTGTGCCCCAGGTACACTGGGAGAAAGTGAGGCACCTTAGCCTTGATGCTTCAATCCCCAAAGAGGCAAAAACCCAGTCTATCATGTAAGTCCCTGCTGCACCTAGCTTATTTCTGAAATACTAATGATGTGAAATTTTCTTGTCTTGCTTCTATTTATAGCCATGATTAATTGAATGACTCACTGCGCTACCTTTTATTTTCTCAGCATAAACAGCATCAAGTTAATGACCCTCCCACTTAACAAAGGGCTTTAACAACTTCTTAATATTAGGAAAGGACTTTGGTGGATAGAAAGATTCCATGGCTGCCCCAATCAGGTCTCCCTACTTCCAAAGAAGAAATCAGCATATTTGGCAAGTATCAATGGACCTATCCTTGAGGCAGTGTGGTGGAAATGTGTAGTGGAACTTCAGAATCCATTCATGAAGGGAGGTTCTGTTCTCTTCTGGTTCTATGACCCAGAGTTCTTGGTATCTGCCAAGCTAACAGGAAATGTTACAATTGGAGATAGATGGGACCACCCTGGCATTTATATCATTTCTAATTCAAAAACAGTACGAAATTCAGTAACATTGGCATTCTGAGTTCCCTTAAGGTGGATGTACTGTCTCCATATTAACTTAATCCTGGTGCTCCTGCCTGACACCGATTGGAAAGAAGGAAACTGGCCTGCCCTTCAATCTCAATGGGATGTGATAGAATCTCCCCACCTCCCACAAAGCAGGAAGAAGCACTACCTTCCCCTTTTCTGGCTTCACATCTCACCCAGTAATAGCAGCTTGATGGTCTTGGCTTCCTTGTCAGCATCCTCCTGCAGCTTCTTTTCCAGCTCCTTGGACCTCTTTGCCAGTTCTCTGTCTTCAGCACTGATTCCACTTCCCATCTCTGCAGTCACTTCCTCAGCCTCTTCCTCGGGCTCCTAACACTTTCTTTGAAGTTCGTGAAAGTGAGTGAAAAAAAGAAATTGGGATCCAGTATTGTTTCCTCACTCCCCTAAAAGCTGGAAGAGACAATAGGCTACAGGTTGTTGTATTCTGCCTACCTTTGCAGACTCCCTACACCAACTAGAAACTATTAGGGATTTTCGACTTTGTCTAGCAATGTGATGGGTTAAGCCACTTAAAAGCTTAGCCCATAAGACAAAAGGCAAAGACTCAAATGTCCTGTAGGGAGGGAAGTGATTAGGATTCTGACCAGAAGGTAGGGTATGGGTCCTGAAGCTCTGAGATGCAACAAGCCCCCTCTATCCTCTTGAAAGGTCTATCCTAAAAGTCTCTTCTTTCCTGGAGTTCCCTTGCATCACAGAGCTGGAGGTTAGGGGCACAGAGCTAGTTAGCATTCTCCATGTTGAAATTCCAAATTACAGGGTTTTGGTCTCAAAGGGTTCAAGGCTGATCCCGGCAAACTGTTTTTTTTTTTTTTTTTTAATTCGGTCGTGGGGCTTGAACTTTGGGCTTGGGCTCTGTCCCTGTGCTCTTCAGCTCAAGGCTAATGCTCTACTGCTTGAGCCACAGCACCACTTCCAGTTTTCTGGTGGTTTATTGGAGATAAGAGTCTCAGACTTGGGCTGGGAAGGTGGCTCAGTGGTAGAGCGCTTGCCTTGCATGCTTGAGGCCCTGGATTCGATTCCTCAGCACCACATAAGCAGAAAAAAAAGCTGGAAGTGGCGTTGTGGCTCAAGTGGTAGAGTGCTAGCCTTGAGCTGAAGAGCTGAGGGACAGCGCCCAGGCCCAGAGTTCAGGCCCCACGACCGGACCCAAAAAAAAAAAAAAGTCTCAGACTTTCCTGCGAGGGCTGGCTTTGAACCGCTATCCTCAGATCTCAGCCTCCTGAGTAGCTAGGATTACAGGCATGAGCCACTGTTGCCCAGCTGGCAAACATTTTGTTTGAGGTGATACCCTTACCTGGGAAGATTAGAAACATTTCTCCTGGCTCTCACTAGCTACTGCTCCAAGAAGCTATAAGAATTTTCCTTCATGTTGCTATTTCTTTGGGTTTGTACTATTTGTAGTATTGGGTATGGGTATGGAACTTTCTAGGCAGGTACTCTACCACTTTCTAGCCCTTCTTCATATATATATATTTCTGTCCTTAGCATTTACCACTTCACTTTGATATACTGATCTCTTTCCTACTGTGAATTTCTCCTCTTGGTGATCAGGAAACAAATCAGATTCATCTTTATGCCCCCTCAGAACTTGTAGTTTATTAGTGGATTATCATTAAAGGTTTGGTGGTGTTAGAAATAGCTTGGGATTGGGGTTGGGAAGGTGGCTCCATGGTAGAGTGCTTGCCTTGTATGCATGAGGGCCTGGGTTCCATTCCTCAGCACCACATAAGCAGAAAAAGTCAGAAGTGGCGCTGTGGTCAAGTGGTAGAGAGCTAGCTTTGAGCTGAAGAGCTGGGGGACAGCGCCCAGGCCCAGAGTTCAGGCCCCACAACCAACATAAACAAAAAAATAGCTTGGAATGTTGGGGTGTCATATAGGAATAAGAATACCAACAAGAAAGGAACTCACCAAGGCAGTTTGCTTCTGCAGATTAGCCAAAAATGTGGCACACAAAGCAGGCAGATTGCTCCCTTTTTATCCCTCACCCAGAAGACCCTGCCCCTCTGCTCACATTGGCTGACCTCAGGTTCACAATCTGCAATAGGTAGGATGTAATTAAAATCGAGGAACTTCTAGTAGGATGTCTTAGTGCTCAGGAAAAGGATGAATGTATGTAAAATGTAGCCACCTGGTCAAAGCTGGAACCCTTCAGAAAAGCAATTCTCACAGAAAAGAAACTTTTTCTCACAGTGAGCTATGGGCAGAGGTGGCTCACATTTATATTTCTAGCTACTCAGGAGGCTGAGATTTGAAGCCAGCCTGGAGAAGAAATCTGTGAGACTCATCTTCAATCATCCACCCAAGAAGCTGAAAATGGAGCTGTGGCTCAAGTGATAGAGTGCTAGCCTTGAGTACAAAAGCTCAGGGACAGTGTCCAGGCCCTGAGTTCAAGCCCCAGAAACAGCATTAAACAAACAAATAAATATTTGGAGAATAAGAAAAGTGTGCATAGTAAAGAGGAGGGTGGGTGGGGCTGCTTTCCCTTAACCCATTAGAGACACCTGAGGCTGAGCTTCACTTGGCAAGAGAATTTTGCTGGTATTCAGAGTGGGATTAATGCCACCGGTATGCAACAAACTGCTTCCCTGGGCACCGGAGTCTGAGTTGGGGTCAGCTCTCCCTCTACCTCATACCTGCTTCCCCTCCTTGGGAGCAAAAAGGTACAATCTGGCAGTTATCCGTAGGCACTGAGCAGTCTACTAATCAGAAGACATCTCATGCCTGTTGTTTTCACTGAAATGAGTTTTTCCAGTAGAACCTTCTCAGTTGGAGATCCTTTAGAACAGTTTCCTCCCAAAGTTTCACAATCCTGAGGATCATCTGGTAAGTTTGTTTCTACCTCATGAAGTCTTATATGCCATCAAATATAAGTTTACTTAGCTTTCAAAAATGCCTATATATATATATAGATAGATAGATAGATAGATAGATAGATATCCATGAGCTATATAAACTTTTTTTTTGTGGATCCTGGGCTTGAACTCAGGCCTAGGTACTGTCCCTGAGCTCTTTTTGCTCAAAGCTAGCACTCTCCCACTTGAGCCATAGTGCCACTTCCAGATTTTTTTTGTTTATGTGGTACTGAGGAATAGAACCCAGGGCTTCATACATGCTAGGCAAGCACTCTACCACTAAGCCACATTCCCAACCCTTACATATATTTTTTATGTGTATGTTTTAAAACCAATAAATTTTAGTAATAATGTTCATCTCAGAGTCTGAGACACTATTTTAAGGTGATTATTGTCATCTGGAAATTTTGAAAACTCTGGCCTAGAATAAATTCTCAAATTTTGTGTATCAGAGAGCTTTTTTTTTTTTAAAGTACTGAATGAATTGATCTGTTCTACTGTCCAGGAATGAGGATTTAAAATTTCCTTGGGTGACTTAGGCACTAGTGGCTCATGCCTGTAAAAGTAGCTACTCGGGAGGCCAAGATGTAAGGATCATGGTTCAAAACCAAACCCAGGCCGAAAAATCCATGAGACTTTTTATGTCTAATTCCTCAATTAACCTGCAAAAAGCTGCAAGTGTGTGGCTAAAGTGGTAGAAGTACCAACACCATGTGAAAAAAAGAGAAGTTTAAGCCTCAGAACTGGCACAGAAAATAAAATTTCGTCAAGCAAGTTGGGTAGCCCTTAAGCTAAAGGATTTGTTCTTCCTATTAGCGCTGGAATTGTGTAGCAGCCACCAGTGGCATGACACAGTAGGAGGCAGAACCTGGGTCTCCCACCTATCAGACACCTCAGCCTCTCTCCCCACCTTCCAGCTGGCAATCTGAGAAGCTGGACTGGTAGAGGATGAGGCATCTCAGAGGTGTTTTCTGGGGCAGTCCTGTTTTCCTAATCGAAACTTGGCAAGTGCTTATTGACTTAAGGGAACATAGGAAAGTCCCTTTTTCCCTTTGCACAAGAAATTGGCTGTCTTGGCATCTTGGCTCTAAGGTTCCAGTAACAGTATCATACCACCAGTCCTGTTTTGTCCTACAGAATGCTGGTAATTGGTACCTAAACCAGAGCTGTGCTCGACTATCAGGAACTGTGAAAGACCATGCATGTGGCTCACAGCCTTTAATTCTGAGGTATGCTGAAGGCCCACATAGCTTAGTAACAGATAAATTAATGCTCTTTTCCACTAACACCCTCTTCCCCCCCCCCACAATCCTGCCCTCCAAACTGCCAGTAAGAGAATTCTTGGGTGAATGCTGAAACCCAGGAATGGCAATCTTGTGTTGTAAAAGAAATCTCCAACTTGTTTCTTGGGCAAAATACTTGCACATATTCCTTTCTCGGCCCCCACAGCTACAGACTTCAATGCTGTTCTGCTTTGCTTGCTGGGTGGGAAAGGTCCCCATTCTGGCCACCAAGTTGAGGGAGGGAATTCCCAGTCCTGTCCTGGTCTCTGAGAGCACATGCCCATGATGATGGGTACAGCAAGCCCAGGCCTGGGGCCTTTTACCTCACATCAGCTCTGCATTCTATAACTGTTCCAGGTGATTATCCCATTTCGAGACAAGGTCCTGGTGAAGATAAAGTAAGAAGTAAGATTCCCATTTTTTAATATAATGTTATTGGTATGATTAAGGTGTTGTACTGAAGGGTTACCATTTCCTAAGTCAGGTAATGAGTACATTTCTTTTTGGACTGTGTCACCCCCTCACTTTCCCTGTTTCCCCTGCCACTGCTCCCCTGATTCCCATTTTAAGAGTGAGTAAAGGAAGCCGGGCACTGGTGGCTCACACCTGTAATCCTAGCTACAGAAGAGGCTGAGATCTGTGAAACAAGGTGCAAAGCCAGCCAGAGCAGGAAAGTCCATGAAACTCTTATTTCCAATTAAACACCAAAAAGCCAGAACTAGAACTGTGGCTCAAGTGGAATGCTAGCCTTGAGCACAAAAGCTCAGGAACAGCACCCAAGTCCTGAGTTTAAGCCCTAGGACTAGTGCACACGCACGCACACACACACACACACACACAATAAAAAGAGTGAATAAAGGAAGCATAGATCCATGATCCTCATCAGCATATTGCCATATCATTTTGAGTGAAGAGAAATCACTCATTCCTAACCATGTGGGGCTTCTCAGGATCTGTCTCAGTCAGTGGTAGGGCTTGTCCAGGTACAGTGGGGTGGAGGCAGAGGACACATTGAAACTGGCCTTCAGGAACTTTCAGTCCAAAGGATGAAATTTACAAGAGTAACATTTTAAAAGAGACCATTACTAGTACTGGGTTTAAAAATCTCATCTCCCACAGGGTGCCCAACGCTCACCCCTGTAATACTAGCTACTCAGAAGGCCAAGATCTGAAGATCACAGTTCTAAGCCAGCCCAGGCAGGATAGTCTTATCAGATTCTAATCTCCAATTAACCAATAAATGAAAAACGGAGAAGCCAGAAGCAGAGGTCTGGCTCAAGTGGTAGAGTGCCAACCTTGATCAGAATAAGAGGCAGTACCTAGGCTCTGAGTTCAAGCCCCAGTACCTGCATGCCCATACACATACACAACAAACACAAAAAGAGGATCTAGCCTCCATTCCTGGTAAAGAAAAAATAGGCTTGTGCATTTGGGGAGAGGAAGCAGCATGAGAATGGCCTTGCGGCACACACATCCTCAAATTAGTCAGTTTGAAGTGACTGGGCTGGAGTGAAGGGTGAATAGAAGGGAGATCTGGGAGACGAGGACTGGGAAGGATTATTGGGACCAACCAGTTGAAGAGCTTTGACTGACAGGTTAAGGGGTTTAGTAAAATCCACTAGGGGCCTAACAAAGACAGATACAGCTGCATGGTACTATAAACAGTGCTGGGTGACTGAGATGGGGGGTAGGAGGAGTTGGCTGCTGGAACAGCTTGGATCTAGAAGGATCTGGGCATAAGGTGGTGCTTGGGAAAGTGCCCTGGCCAAGGTGGTTGTTTTTTTTTTTTTTTTCAGATCTGCAGGTATTCTTTCCCAGTGTTCTGGCCTAGGGAAGCAAACATTACCAGTGCGTTAAAAGCCAGAAGGTTGGTTTGTTTTTTTAATAGAAAGGTAATGACACTGGGGGCCTGAGGTTGCAGGAGAACCCCTTGATATACATTCCCTTGATGGGAATGGACTGGGAGAGGAGGAAGGTGTGTTTGAATGAGGGAAGCCACCAGGCAAAATTAACCTTAAGGCTTTGCTGTGGAAAAAGTCTGAAAGCCACAGGATAACTTACTCCTTCATTTCCCAAGCTTTGATCTACATGGACAATGAAACCCCACTGAGATTCTTGCTACTGCTGAGTAGGTGTTGCTTAGCTGGAACCAGAGCAGAATTCCTAACAGTGACTACTCACCAGATGGCCTGGGAATAGGGAGGTTTTGGAGTGAAGGGCATGTTGTTGGTGGGAAGAGGGAGACTCCTAAAAGGGACTGGTTTTCCTGGGTTGGATGGAAGGCAGGGATTATCAAAAATTGACTTGCTAGGTAGGTGGATCTGCATTAGGAGGATGCTAAAGAAGCCTGGCCCATTATAAAACTCTGGCACTTAAAATTATGTCAACATTTGCATCTTATCAGAACATAGATAACCGACGTTACCTGGTGCTTGATTTTTCATTCTGAGATTTATTTGTTTTCAAGATCCAACATCTCAAGTTCTTACAGGCCTTCAAACCAAGTAGAAGATCAAATTAAGAATAACCAACTTTTATTGGATCCCTATCAGATCAGATAATTGTGGTTTGAAGCCAGCCATGAAAGTTCATGAGACTCTTATCTCCAATTTACCAGCAAAAAGCCAGAAGTGGAGCTGTGGCTTAACTGGTAGAATACCAGCCTTGAGTGAAAAAGCTAAGACACAGAGGCTGGGAAGATGGCTCAGTGGAAGAGTAGGCCCTGGGTTCAGTTCCTCAGCACCACATAATCAGAAAAAGCCAGAAGTGGTAATGTGGTTCAATTGGTAGAGTGCTAGCCTTGAGCTGAAGAGCTGAGGGACAGTGCCCAGGCCCAGAGTTCAGGTCCCCCAAACAACAACAACAAAGAAAAAAAAAAAAGCTAAGACACAGTGCCCAGGCCTTGATATTAAGCCTCAGTACCAGCACCCAAAAAACAGAATAGCCTATTTTTTAAGTCAGGTGTATGTGGGTGTGTGGTGGTCACTGCAGAAGTTAACAAATTTTTGTTAATTTACATTCCCTTGATCATGAAATTAAGGGCCATCCATCTACTGTATAATTTTTTTAAATGCAAGTAGGCATAAGGAAAAGCAATATAACCCATAATTCTAGTACTTTCAAAGAGTCATTTGTAAACTTTTTGGTGTGTTTATTTTCTGGGCATATAAATACATAATTAAGATCTTATCATATGTACACTTAAAAGGTCTGTTTCACCTAACTATATTGTAAACATTTTCACACCATTAAAAATTCTCCAAGAATAATTCTGATGTCTGTATTTTATTATATACATGTCATATAAACATTCCCTATGATTTCCAAATTTTCTGTGTGACACACTTGGCCCTACTGTACAACTTTGTGCATATCTTTCTGGCCAGATATTTTGATGTTTTATATTTTTGGCACTGAAGTTTAAATTCAAGGCCTTACATTTGCTAGGCAACCATTCTCTACTTGAGCTACATCTTTAGTTCTTTTTTGCTTTTAGTTAGTTTTTAGATAAGATTTCACTTTTTGCCTGGGCTGGCCTCAAACTTTGATCCTTCCAACCTCAGCCTCTGGAGTAGTTGGAATTACCTTCAAGAGCCTAAGAGAGCTCTTTTTTTTTTTTTTTTTTGGTCCATCATAGGACTTGAACTCGGTTTGGATACTGTCCCTGCGCTCTTCAGCTCAAGGCTAGCACTCTACCACTTGAGCCACAGCGCCACTTCTAGTTTCCTGAGTGGTTTATTAGAAATAAGAGTCTCACAGACTTTCTTGCCCAGGCTGGCTTTGAACTGTGATCCTCAGATCTCAGCCTCCTGAGTAGCTAGGATTACAGGCCTGAGCCACTAGTACGATCCTGTTTTTTGTTTGGTGTGTCCCCACCCCCACCCCACCCTCTTTGCCCCCTTACAGTGCTAGGGAGTATACCCAGGGTTTCTAGCTTGTGAGGCACTCTACCACTGAGCCCATATCCCTAGCCTAAGGCAATAGTTAATAAAGTTGTTGCAAGAGGCAATACATGGGATTAATGGGATAGCACCATATAGGGTCCAGAATCTAGGGTGATGAGAGAAGGGGGGGACAAAGTTTGAGCCGGAGCTCCATATGGGTGTGGTGAGAATGGGGAGTAACTACATTAACAGCATTAGGACAAGTGGGTGTGGGGGCCAACAGCTCCCACAGGGAGAGAACAGGGAGAGGCTAATTGCTGCTTATAAATTTAATTATACTCACCAGAAGGGATTTCCTCCTCCACTTCCCTTTAGGTAAGATGCTCTACCCCTTGGAAATAAGAAAGATCCTAGCTTGATAAAATCTTCAGTTGTACAAATGGCTCAACTTCCCATCTCCTGATGCTTCCCTCACCTCCCAACTCCACTTCTTTGTAGGCCTCTAGGTGAACCAATTAGGTGTCAATAGGGACCCAAGGCCCAAACAATAATACAGAGAGTAGTAACTACAGTAACTACACAGCTCTAAACGCTTAATTCATTTTGAACCTATGGCCAGGTGCTGGTAGATCTGCCTTAGTCACTAAAAATTGGAAGCGGAGGTGTGGCTCAAGTGGTAGAGCACCATTCTTGGGGGGGTGGGGACTAAGAAACAGTGCCCAGGCCTCCCTACTAAGTTTACAAACTTATCTGCACAGGGAAGTAATTTCTTCAACACAGGTCAGGAAATGCATGAGGTTTGAATTAGAACCAGACTAAAGTTTAACAATCACAGGAATTAATATGGGAAGGGAAGGCAGCATCGCAGGGCACAGCCTGCCTACCAATGTCAGCCAGAAGACGAGACCCAGGTGAAAATGCCCAGGATATCTATAGACAGAGAGACAGACAGACAGACACACACACACACACACACAATGAACCCTGGGACATCCTAACAGCTATCATTGGACTTGACTTTGTGCCAGGCACTGTGCAAAGGGGTTTTACGTTTAATCTTCCACAGTAACCCTTGATTCTTATTGCCCCATGCCATCTTAATGATGAGGAAGCTGACGCACAAAACTTGCCCAAGACCTAGGCATGGCCTGGCCAACCGCGGCGTGTTGGCTGCCCACGTGGCGCCTGGGAAGAGGCAAGATGGCGGGGGCGGGGCCTGGGCCGGGGGGCGGGGCCTGGGACCCCGCGGGACCCGGGGCTGCGGGGGCTGGCGCCGCGCCCGCGAGGTTCCCGAGGGGTCGCACCTGTTGCTTCGTTCGCCCGCAGTCCGGATCCCCAGATCCCGGGGCACGCCCGCAGCCTGGCCGAGTTCTAGGTCCGGTCCCCCCGGGGAGCACGTGGGCAGCCCGCGTCTGGAGCGCAGAGCTGGGGGGCCAGGACGCCAGGGGTCTCCTGAGGCCACTCCGGCCACTGAGGTCAGCTGGGGTCCGCCCCCAGCCGGCTGGCCATTTTGAAAAACTGTCTTCCCCTTTCTCGGCGCCAGGGCTGGTGGGGCGACGTGGTGGGGGGTCTGGGCCCCATCCCGCCCCTCTCTCGCCGCCCGGGCTTCTTCGCGGTGCAGACCCTCGCGGGCGGCCCTCCCCAGTGCCCCCCACCCGCCCCGGGGCTCGGGCAGCATGGCCTCAGGTAAGTGTGACGCGGGTGCGGCGCCGAGGGGCGCGGGGACCGGGGTGACCGGGCGGGGGGGCGGCGCAGCGCAGCCTGCGGGACGGAGGAGGGCGGCCGGCTCTGGGGAGCGGAGCCCGAGCGTGCAGCCTCGGCGGGGGCGGGCGGGGGGGAGGGAGGGGGGACCCGGCAGGCCCGGGGCGCCTCCGCAGCCCCGCGCGCGCGCCCGGCGCCGGCTGTCCGCCCTGCCTCGGAGGCAGCTTCAGATGGACAGTGGAATTTTCCCGAGACCGGCCCCTCCCTTCTGGGCTGGGATTCTCAGTTCGGCCCCCTCCGCCCAGAGTTGGGGGTCAGATGGAGAAGAAAAACAAAAAGGGGACGGGGCTCGGTCCTGGGGGCGCTGCGTTCCCCGGAGTTAACCCCGGTCTGGCTGGCCCCGGGAGGAGCGAGTTCTCAGCTTCGGAGGCGCTCACGCTAAGAGTCCTGCTCATTAGGATTTCTCTCCCAGCCTGGCTGAACTAGCCTAACCTGGACTTTGGCTCTTTTGCCTTGGAGCCTTGTCCAGGATGAGGGTTCGGGGGCGAGGCGGGAGGGGGGAGAGAGAGTTAGTGCAGAGTTAAGAGGCTGGCTCTGCCCCCATTTTTCCCCCCTTCTCCTAGCGCCTTTACCCCCCCCCTCCCCAAACCCTCCCAGGGCCTGGCTACCTCGGTCACGTGACCCTGGGGGCTCCCGCGGAGGGGAGGGAGTGATAAGGGGCAGGGATGGAGGCCCCACTCCCGGAGGTTGCCTAGACAACATCAGAAATCGTGGCCAGGGCCTCTTCCGCCTGCGGGGCGCTGCTTCCTGCATCAGTCACTCCCGCTGGGGGCGGGGCGGAGGAAGGGGTTGGATGTGGCTGATCCGGGCCCCAGCCGGTGCCGCTCTGGCTCTACTGCTATATAGCCTTGGCTCCAGCCATGGCATCCTATCCATCTGGCCCCAGCAAGCCCAAAGCCAAATATCCCTTTAAGAAGCGGGCCAGCCTGCAGCCCTCCACTGCCTTTCCAGGTGAGTGTGTGCTTTATTGCTTTAGGCACCGGCTTAGCTCCTGCCACCTCCTGTCCAGGCCACGCTGGACCCTCAGAGAGGGCACCCCCTCTTCTCTGCAGTGGTGCCTCTTGGCCACCATCCAAGGACTGGCTTGGAGTTGTAAGGCAGGGAGACAAGGGAGGGGGTGTCTGAGGTTTCTGTGTCAGGGATGCTGGCCTCTCTGTAACAAGGAGTGGGCGTGGGCGTGGGTGCTGATGAAATGTGTGTGCACACGTGTTTGCGTGTGCAGATGCTAAGACTGCGTATATGGAGTGTGTGTGAATGGAGTGGTGGGGGTGTGTGGGGCTGACTGGTTTGCCGACTGGCCACTCTGATTGGTGCCTGTGCCTTGTACCAGGCAGGCTCAGGCTAGGCTCTGGCAGCAACTGCTTCCCTTCCCCAGGACTCCAGATCTAGAATCCCTCTCTGGCATGCTGACATCTGGGCCCACCCATTGCTAGCCCACACACCAGAGCTAGGGCTTCTCTTGACACTGTCTTCTGCAGTTTGTGCTTGAAGCCTCCTTGGGAGAGTGGGGTGTCCTTGGCAGTCTGTGTGTTGTATGCCTTGCACCTTTGGTTTGGTTCCCACTCTGGGCATCCCGCACCATTCAGAGTTGGTGGCTCTGTCTGTCTTGTTTTGAGGGCTCTGTCTGTGCTTTCTGAGGAGTGTCAGCCGCCCCTAGGACCTGTGCTGAAGAAAGACCCACACTCACTTTAGTGCGGACCGGCTCTCTGCAGCTACACTTATCTGTTGTCTGCCTGCCCCTTCCTGCCATTAGAGATGCCTGGTTGGAAGTCTGTGCTGTCTTGAGGATCTGTGTTCTCTGTGCTATCCAGAAGGTGAGGGTCCTTAGGCTATCTCTCAGTTGCTTGCCTTATTAAAGCAGAGACCCAGGTGGTGAGCTCACCTTTTACTGGGGTCAAAGCCTTGGACATCTCTCAGTCCACTTGGCAATGAGTGAGAGGGACTCAATTAAGAGAGGGGACAATGAGGGATCAGAACCTTGGAGTGGGTAGAGTAGCTTTATGGGGTGTAGCCCCTGCTGGCTTCTGGTGGACTCCATTATGAAGTGTGGATATGTCATGATGTAGCCAGGTCCTAGGAGAAGGGACCAACCTAAGAGATCCAGGAGGTTCCTGCCTGTGGGTCACCTCCAGTGAGTCTCAGGCAGCCCTCTGCAGTGGCTTGGCAGGCTGACTGCTAGAACTTGTCCTTCCCAGCATTGCTGTGGAGGTCCCAGGCCATCAGCTAGGAGGGGGCTCCTTCCTGTTGAAGAGCTTAGAAGTGGTCTAGGGCCATATGTAGGGAGGAAGCACATAGGGTCTGAGTTGGGGCGTAAACAAAGGCCTTACAGCTTGAGCCTAGGCAGGTGCTCATTTTTCCTTCTTTTTTGTATACTCTTTCCTTTTCCGAGTGAGATGGTATCACCTCATTTCCAGCCCTGCCAAGTTTTGTTCTCTTCATTGCTTTTCCTGCTCAGCTGCCTTGACCCTGATCTGGAATCAGAAAACCTTCCACCTTTTTCATTGAGCATGGGATCATGCATGACATGTTTTGAGGGTCCCTGGAGTTTCTAATTGCAACTATTGCTGGGCTCAGAGCCTGTATCTTTCCAGAATACTTCTATAACATTTTTCTCTGTGAGCCATGGGGCTGTAGCTTGTTTATAGCCCAAGCATTGAGATAAGCAGAGCAGAATCAAGTATCATCCCTGTGTGTGGTAGTCCTTTCCTGGAGTTCTCTGGATAGACTAGCTGCCCCCACCTTGACAATAGGCTTGAAATGGATTAGGTCTAGGGCCCAGGAAGTCTGCCTAACTGTCCCTATCCAGATTAAGCCATAGGCCCAGCTGCCAATCAACTTCCTTCCAGCAAACCCTGTCTCTCCCGAGAAACCCTGTAATCAGGGAATAGTGGTAGCACTATCTAGGGGATAGAGATAGGCAGAGGCGGCTGGCCTGGAGCTGCAGAGTTTGGGGAGGAGGAGGAGGATTGTTCCCTGTCCTTTTCTCCCCTCTTGGCTAGCCAGGGCCTGCCTAGTCCTTGTTCCTTCGA
Source organism: Dipodomys ordii (assembly GCF_000151885.1). Lineage (NCBI taxonomy): Eukaryota > Metazoa > Chordata > Mammalia > Rodentia > Heteromyidae > Dipodomys > Dipodomys ordii. Next base: position 1,513,988 of record NW_012267362.1, on the reverse strand, counting down.
GCTGAGGTTTAAAGGAGGTTTGGTTCCTCCCTATCCCTGCCTATAGCAGCCTGCCCTGCTTCTCCCCCATGGGAGTCCCTTATATGGCTGGGCCTCCTTGGCATGGAGGAGGTTAAGGCCCTGTTAACTCTGGAGTTCCTCTTGTCTCCCAATTCCTGCTCTTTCCCTGGATTTCTTGGCTCCCCTGAGCTTCCCCAGCCCCTGTGGTGTGGTCATCTCAGGGTCTCCCCTGCTTGCGGCTGCACTTGGTACAACCCATGCCGGCCCCTGAGCTGTCCTAGGGGACCAGCTACAGCTTTACTCGCAAACAGGCAGGCAAGGGGCACAGGGCTGCTGGTCAGCGTGTCTGAACTCTGCAGGTAGGGTCCAGGCAGGGACCAGGGCAAGCAGGTGGCTGGGTCCTGGGTCTGGGGTAAGCACTTCCCTCTTCCCTTTGTCCACCCTTGGGACCAGACTTGGAGGACTAGGGAATGGGCATGCTACTTGAACAGAGCCACCATTCCTCTCTTGGGTCAGGGTGGAGGGGGGGAAAGGGTGCTAGATGGGAGCCCTTCCCAGCTGGATGGGAGAGCCAGCTGCCTGTTGGGGAGGCTGGGCTGCTGGAACCCAGAAAAGGTCCTTTCCAATAGACAAGCAACTTCAAGGCCTCACAGTGTCAGCCTCCTGAGAGTGCAGATGAAGAGTTCTGCCCTTGATGGAGGAGAAAAACCCCTGGTTCGAGTATACCCTTCCGTGGGGCCCTCCATGGGGCCTCTAGCTCAGATCCTGGGGCCTCTAATTGGTGTACACTGTTTGTGGCAGCTCTCTTTGGAGGGGCAGCCAACAGTGGGAGGTGCGGGCTGGGGCCAGGCCACATCTTGGCAGCCCTGGGGTCCTAGGGAGAGAGCAGGCCTCCAGAGAGGAGAGAGTTCCCTGCCAATCAGGTTCTTCTCTTGCCCAAGGGCTGCTTCCCTGGGTCAGAACTGGGTGTCTGCAGTGGTCTCCCCGAGTCTGTAGGTCTAGAACTGCAGGCAGGGCCCTGCCCTTTGTATAGAGACGGATCTGCAGGTCTTGGGCAGGTCTGATCCTGGATTAGCCACTCTGACAGCTGGCTGCTAAGGGTCTGTGGTAAGGCCCTTCACCCAGTACCTGGTGGTATCTGTGTAGAGTGGGTTCTCCAAGCTTCAGCCCAGCTGACAGGGTTGTCGAGTGAATGAACCCACTTATTCTAAGAGTAAATGAAAGACCTCCACCCCTGAGCCTGGGATGGTGAGGGCCCCTGTGTAGACATGAGGGAGAGGATGATAAAGGGGCCCTGAGTAGAACGAGGGTGAGGATGATAAAGGGGCCCTGTGCAGATGTGAGGACGAGGATCTCGGGGAGTCCCACTACTTGCTTCTCTGCCTCTGTGGAGGAATTGTCCACTCTGCGGGGACTGGCCTGGGGAAAACGGGCACCTGAGCCCTGCTCCTCCACCCCTTGACTGTGGCATCACTGTCTCTGCAGAGGCTCGGGGTGGTCTGGGGGCCCCTCCGCTGCAGTCTGCCCGATCTCTGCCGGGCCCCGCCCCCTGCCTCAAGCACTTCCCGCTCGACCTGCGCACGTCTATGGATGGCAAATGCAAGGAGATCGCTGAGGTACCCTCCCCTGCCCATGCCCCTCGTCCTGCACCCTGCCTCTGCTCCCTCGCCCTCCACTTACCTCACGCTTGGCTGTCCCAGATCCTCAGTCCTCCCAGGAACCCCGGCTCCTGCTATCCTGCTGTTGTACCCCATGTCCAGGCTCTGCAGGGGAGGGCCCAGGGAAGAGGATCTAGGGACCAGGCCACCTGACCTTTCCTCCTTCCCAACCCCTTCCCACCCAGGAGCTGTTTAGCCGCTCACTGGCTGAGAGTGAGCTCCGCAGCGCCCCATATGAATTCCCCGAGGAGAGCCCCATTGAGCAGCTGGAGGAGCGGAGGCAGCGGCTGGAGCGGCAGATCAGCCAGGATGTCAAGTGAGCCAGGCTGCCAAAGGGCAAGCTGTGGTCTGCCTAGAATCCTGTGCTTTCCTCCTGGGGGGGCGGGGGGAAGGGAAGGGGAGGGAGAGTGGTCCCGGGAGGCAGTAGAGAGCTCATTCTTTGGAGCCAGACTACTAAAGTCTGCTTAAATTCTAGATTTGTGTGTCGTCCCATGAGGACATGTGACACTCCTTGTAGGCCACTTAGCACAATGCTGGGAGCCGGAGCCACTCCCCTTTCGCTTTGCCCGACCCCTTGTCCCTCTCACCTCTAGGCTGGAGCCAGACATCCTTCTTCGGGCCAAGCAAGATTTCCTGAAGACAGACAGTGAATCAGACCTCCAGTGAGGGCAGAGGGACACGGAGAGCAGTGGGGAGGAGGCGCTGGGGCCCGTCCTGCTCTGGGCACCCATCCCTCACTGCACTCCTCCCTTCCTCTAGGCTCTACAAGGAGCAGAGTGAGGGGCAGGGTGACTGGGGCCTGCGGGAGCGGGATGTGGCACTGGAGCGGGAATTTCAGCGGGTCACCATCTCTGGGGAGGAGAAGTGTGGGGTGAGTATGGTGCTGGCTGAGAGGGTGCTATTCTTCTTAACACCTGAAGGAGTGGAGAGTCTGGCTGGGAGGCCCCTGGTAGGCTAGGACCAGAGTGAATGGAGTGTTTCTGGGGTCAGAGCTTGTAGGAGATGAAGTTTGGGGAAGGCTATGGGGCAGCAGGAGAGCCTGAGTTAAGTCAGATCCCAAAGAGTGACACCATGTCCTCTTTTTTTTTTTTTTTTGTCTAGTCCCAAGGCTTAACAGAGGGTCTAAGCACCCTGATCTACTTTTGCTCAAAGCTAGCACTTTACCACTTGAGCCACAGGGCCACTTCTGTCTTTTTCTGTTTATGTAGTACTGAGGAATTGAACCCAGGGCTTCATGCATGCAAGGCAAGCACTCTATCACTAAGCCACATCCTCAGCCCTGCCGTGTCCTCTTCTCCAGGTGCCATTCACAGACCTGCTGGACGCAGCCAAGAGCGTCGTGCGGGCGCTCTTCATCCGGGAGAAGTACACAGCTCTGTCTCTACAGAGCTTCTGTCCTACCACGCGCCGCTATCTGCAGCAGCTGGCAGAGAAGCCCCTGGAGACACGGACCTATGAGCAGGGCCCTGACACCCCTGTGTCTGCTGGTGGGACCCCCATCCCTGCCACACCCCAACCAAGTTCCCAGGTCTCCTGGGCACTTGAACTTGGGACCTGAACATCTCCCTATTGCCTACTTTTCTTACACTTGGCCTCAGTCCAGCATCTTGGAGCCTGGGAGGGTGGAGGTCGGAGCAGGAGCTGGGACTGTCAATGTCTCTTGCTCTCTGTGAGACCTCTGGGGATGACTTCTGTCTTTCTGCCTTTGCAGATGCCCCAGTACACCCCCCTGCACTGGAACAGCACCCGTACGAGCGCTGTGAACCAAGCACCATGCCTGGGGACCTAGGCTTGGGTCTGCGCATGGTGCGGGGAGTGGTACATGTTTATACCCGCCGAGAACCTGATGAGCAGTAAGAGGGGTGTGGCACATGCTTGGGGACACTATGTGGGAGGCTCCATTGGCTTGGGGGAGGGCTTTGGGCCTGGTTTACCTCCCTCACCCCAACTCCCTACATGCCAGTTGTGCAGAGGTGGAGCTGCCATACCCTGACCTACAGGAATTTGTGGCTGATGTCAATGTGCTGATGGCCCTGATCATCAATGGTCCCATGTGAGTCTCCACCTGTCCCATTCAGCGCCCCTCCCTACTCAGATTCTCCAGCAAGAGCCCTACTCTGCCTCAGATACCTGTCGCCTGAGCTCATTCTGCTCCCTAGACACCTGACCTCCCGGTGGCCCCCACCTTATATTCTCCAGCCTTCTCCGGGTCTGCTACCTGGGCCCATTCAGGTGCTTCCTCTAGGGCCTGAGTTCTACCTTGCTTTCCTCTTTTCTTCTGCCCAGAAAGTCATTCTGTTACCGCCGGCTGCAGTACCTGAGCTCTAAGTTCCAGATGCATGTGCTGCTCAACGAGATGAAAGAGCTGGCTGCTCAGAAGAAAGTGCCACACCGAGACTTCTACAATATCCGGAAGGTGGGCCCTCTGCCCATGGCCTCCTGCGGATCCTGACCCTGCACCCTCCTGTCCAGGGCCCGACCATCCCTCTGGCATCCCTTCCCCATCAGCCCGCTGTGCTCATCCTGGACCTTCTCAGTCTCTGATGGACCCAGCAGCCCTGTTCTATGTGTTCCAGGTGGATACGCACATCCACGCCTCATCCTGCATGAACCAGAAGCATCTGCTGCGCTTCATCAAGCGGGCCATGAAGCGGCACCTGGAGGAGATTGTGCATGTGGAGCAGGGCCGTGAGCAGACGCTGCGCGAGGTCTTCGAAAGCATGAATCTCACAGCCTACGACTTGAGCGTGGACACACTTGATGTGCACGCGGTCCGTGCCTGCAGCCTGGCTGGAGGGGGTTGGGTCAGCGCAGGAGCTGGGGATCAGGGATAACCTAAGCCTGCCCATCTCCCCCAGGACAGAAACACCTTCCACCGCTTTGACAAGTTCAATGCCAAATACAACCCCATTGGGGAGTCTGTCCTACGAGAGATCTTCATCAAGACTGACAACCGGGTTTCTGGAAAGTACTTTGCTCACATCATCAAGGTATGGAGGCAGAGAGCCTGCGTAGGGGGGAGGGGAGGGGCTCATTTGATGAGGAGAGTGAAGAGGCCTGAACAGGTCTCTGGAGCAGTCCTGGTAGAGCCACTACGTGACAGTTTCCCCCCACCTGTCTAGGAGGTAATGTCAGATCTGGAGGAGAGCAAATACCAGAATGCAGAGCTGCGGCTCTCCATCTATGGACGCTCAAGGGACGAGTGGGACAAGTTGGCACTCTGGGCTGTGACGCACCGAGTACACTCTCCCAATGTGCGCTGGCTCGTACAGGTGCCCCGCCTCTTGTGAGTACCCCTCCGAGCCGCCATTCAAGGTACTTGTGCCTGCCTCCTGCCCGCCTGCCTCAGCTGAGCCCTCTTTTTTTAAAAAAAAAAATGTTTTTGCTATTATAAAGGTGATTACAGATTGGTTACCTACATAAGTCAACTAAAGAATTCTTTTCTTGGCCTGGGAAGGTGGCGCTTGCCTCGCATGCATGAGGCCCTGGATTCGATCCCTCAGCACCACAGAAGCAAAAAAAGTGGAAGTGGCGCTGTGGCTCAAGTGGTAAAGCGCTAGCCTTGAGCTGAAGAGCTGAGGGACAGCGCCCAGACCCAGAGTTCAGGCCTCACGACCGACAAAAAGAAAAAGAAAAAATTCATTTCTTTTTGGACAGTGTCACCCCTACCCTCACTCCTAGTTTTTCCCTCCTATCCCCACCTACAAGTTGTTTCTTTTTTGTTTTGTTTTTTTTGGGTCCAGTCGTGGGGCCTGAACTCTGGGCCTGGGCGCTGTCCCTCAGCTCTTTCAGCTCAAGGCTAGCGCTCTACCACTTGAGCCACAGCGCCACTTCCGGCTTTTTTCTTTTTGCTTATGTGGTGCTGAGGAATCGAACCCAGGGCCTCGAGCATGCAAGGCAAGCACTCTATCACTGAGCCACCTTCCCAGCCCCCCCCACCTACAAGTTTTGTAGTTCATTTTCAACAGAGTGTCATGTGAGAACCAGCCTCCCTGAGGCTCTGGTGGAGGAGGGCAGTCCACCCTATGCCTACTAGCTGTATTACACTATCGACAACATTTGCTCCTCCTTTGTCCCTCCATTTCTGTGCCTTCTCTTACCTACCCAAAGACACATAAATGAACAAAGGAGACCAAAAGAAAAGAAAACATAAACATGAACAAAGAAAAAAGCCTCTTGTTTCCATTTCCAGAAGTTCATCTCGATAAATATTTTGTTGTGATCAGATGCGCATAGACATTGCACCTCTGTGTTCCTTCTCTGAGAGTATTCTCCTTTGCTCTCACTGTGTGTGAATGCCTAAAGTCCTGTACAATTTATCACAACCTAGTGTATCTTAGAGCTAGCTTCCACATATGAGAGAAAACTTGGTCCATTTATCTCTCTGAGCTTGGCTTAACTCACTTAACATGAGTTGTTCCAAGTCCATCCATTTCCCTGTGAATGACATAGTAGTATTCTTTCTGATCCATCCGAGCCCTCTTGAGTGTTAAGGAGGGACTTCTCAGGCTCATCCACAGCCTGGCCTGCCCTAACAAGCCTGCTCTCCATGGCTCTGGCCGTCTGACCCTTCCTGGGCTTCCTGATTGCCTCCTGTTGGCCTCACTGCACTGGTTTGTTTACTGTCTTAACCTGCAGTGATGTGTACCGTACCAAGGGCCAGCTGGCTAACTTCCAGGAGATGCTGGAGAACATCTTCCTGCCTCTGTTTGAGGCCACCATACACCCCGCCAGCCACCCAGAGCTGCACCTTTTTCTGGAGCATGTGAGCAGCGGCATGGTTGGGGGGAGGGCGGGCAGCCAAGTGCAGGCCCCATCCACACGTCTGGGGCTGACCACTGGTTCCTGTGCCAGGTGGACGGTTTTGACAGTGTGGATGATGAGTCCAAGCCCGAGAATCATGTCTTCAACCTGGACAGCCCCCTCCCTGAAGCCTGGGTGGAAGAGGACAACCCCCCCTACGCCTACTACCTGTACTACACCTTCGCCAACATGGCTACCTTGAACCACCTGCGCAGGTGCGTGCACCTTCCAGTGCTGAACCTCTGCTCACTGTGGGGTCCGCCCATCAGACCTCACCCTGGGCTCTCTGGACTAGGGACTCCGTGGACCCTGACCTTTAAGCCCAGGCCGATTCGATTCTTGTCTCTGCTCTTGGGCCTCACCTGTAATCCTTCCTAGCCAAGGATCCATCCTTGCCTTCTAATCCCACATCAGCAGAGTCACTCTGGGTGCAGGGCATGCTGGGGTTAGGGCTGTGGAGCTGAACCTGTCTTCATCCCCCCAGGCAGAGAGGTTTCCACACATTTGTGCTGAGGCCGCACTGCGGGGAGGCTGGGCCCATCCACCACCTGGTGTCAGCCTTCATGCTGGCTGAGAACATCTCCCATGGATTGCTTCTGCGCAAGGTCAGGATCTGCACCCCAGCTTCTCCTAGCTATACACCTTCCTTTGAACCCTTTGGGCCCCTTCCACAACCGATGGGCTCCTCACCTAGCCCCTCACATAAGTGGTATTCTGCACCCCGCAGCCTCTACTCTGGGACCCCAGCCTAGATTCTGTTTAGAACCATTCTCACACTGGGTCCAACATGGACCCAGTTGTGTCCTGGATCACCCAGATTTTCCAGCTTCAAATCCGCCTGACTGCTCTTCCCGTTCACCTGCACAGGCCCCTGTCCTGCAGTACCTGTATTACCTGGCCCAGATCGGCATCGCCATGTCCCCACTCAGCAACAATAGCCTCTTCCTCAGTTACCACCGGAACCCACTGCCTGAGTACCTGTCTCGTGGCCTCATGGTCTCATTGTCCACAGATGATCCCCTACAGTTCCACTTTACTAAGGTCAGAGCCCCAGTAAGCTGCTATGCTGTAGCCTCTGGCCCTGGGGGTCTCTCTGGGCTGGCACTGCCCCCTGCTGGTGGAGCACTGCAGGCTAAGTGGCAAGTCCTACAGGGGAGGGAGGGGCATCAGGTCAGGGGACCTGCTTAAGGAATTTTGGCCTGTGCCAGGAGCCACTTATGGAGGAGTATAGCATCGCCACTCAGGTGTGGAAGCTCAGTTCCTGCGACATGTGTGAACTGGCCCGAAACAGCGTGCTCATGAGCGGCTTCTCCCACAAGGTACCGTGCTGGCCCACTAGAGGCAGGCCTTCCCCCTCTTCTTCATTTAGGGTCCTGGCTTCATCGATAGGTTGATTGGGAGCCGGTTGCAGCTCTGCTCCTTGCTTGTGTCTCCTGTAGGTAAAGAGTCATTGGCTGGGACCTAACTACACCAAGGAGGGTCCCGAGGGCAATGACATCCGCCGCACCAATGTGCCGGACATCCGTGTGGGCTACCGCCACGAGACTCTGTGTCAGGAGCTGGCGCTCATCACGCAGGCCGTCCAGAGTGAGATGCTGGAGACTATTCCAGAGGAAGCGGGCATTGTTACCAGCCCAGGGCCTCAGTGAGCCTGGCCCATCTTACACCTTGATCATGCCTTGTTCTCAGACCCCTCCCGCCCTGATGTGGTCTCTGCATGTCTCTGTTGCTTTTTTCTTTGTTTCTGTCCTGCATGTCTCTTGACCATGTCCTGTCCCTGGGCCACCTCAGTGAAAATGACATCCAGGAATCTTCTTTGCCACTGTCTTGGCCCTGATGGTGCCTGATAGCCAAGATTTAAGGGCTGGCCCGGCTGGTGGCTCTGTGCCAGCATTCTCAGAATTCTGTCTGGCTGTCCTATGGTGTGTTCGCTGTCTGTAAGGGAGCAGGGAGTGGGACGGCTGGGTGGGACTGGCCCTTCTAGCCTCTCAGGTCCTACCTGGGCAAATTCCAGTTTTATCTGGAGCTGAAGTTCAGTCCCCCTACCTTGTAGATGCGACTGAGGGGAAGGTAGGGGGCCTGTGCATCTCTGCTGTGCTCAGGCTGCGGAGACCCTGGGGGGCTCCAGCGGCTTAGCACTGCGTGGATTTGGGCTTGAACTTGCTTAAGGCTCCAGATGCCCACCAAAGGGATGGACTTAGACCTTAGAAATGCTGGACCACTGCCTGTGCCAGTCTCTGCCCAGCAGCCTTCTCCATCCTTCCCTGGCCCACATGCTCCTCCTGTGGTGTCCGCTTCTGTGCCTCTGTAGGAGGGGCGGCATCCCTGTGCTGTCTGGGCCACTGCAGCTGGAGGGTGCTGGATCTGCTAGTAACCCTGGGGGTAGTTTCCCCTTTGTGGTCCCCAGATCTCTGACCAGACCCCAATCCCAGTTGGCCCCTGTGTTGTGTTCTCCACTGAGGCCTTTGCTGTGAAAAGCAGTGTTTGATATGACCCATCTTTCCTAGTGCATGAGAAATAAAGACTATTTAAGTAATGTGTTGGGTGGAGTGTCTGTTGGAAGAGGGAGAGCTGTGGTATGGGGTAGAGGAGGTTGGGGGGGCAGGGCCACTCTGGATAGAGGTAGCATGTGTACATGTGCGCATGTGTGTGTGTGTGTGAGAGTGAACAGGGTCTTGCTGATGATGTTCAGGTGGGTCTCAAACTTTCTGTCCTGCCTTAGCCTCCTGGGTGCTGGAAGTACAGGAATGTGCCAACATGCCCAGCAAGCGACAGGAGAGCTGCCGGACGTGTATGGCATATGTGTGTGCACCTGACAGCTGTAGGAGAAAGGAGATAACCCACTCACCCAGCTTTCCTCTGAGGAGGACCTCTCAGGCCGCAGGGGGGTCATCCCTGTCACACCAGCCTGGAGGAAGGCACTTCATACCATATCTGGCACTTCTTTGTACTTCCAGATAGATATTTGGCACTTTTTACACCATTCTTAGCTGAATGGAGGCTACTGGAACGGGTTTCCTACAGAACCTGTTTCCACTGCTCTTTGTAAGGCTCTGAGGTAGGATGTGTGGCCACAGACCCGAGGGCTTTTAGGAGTGGGTGATGACAGGGGTCTAGAACAAGTCATGGTGTTCAGCCTTAAGCTGTCTGGCAGCATTTCCTTGCTTCCAAGGTTGCTGGAGTTGATTGTCACTATACAAGAGGCTGGGGATGTGGCTCAGGAACCAGAATACCTGCCTAGTGAACACAAGGCCCTGAGTTCCATCCCTAGTGTCACAAAGAGGAAGTGATATGTACACAGATCCATGTAGGTGACAGAAACCAGTGGCCTGCTGTTTGGTAGGGATGCCCTGCCCAGTGTAGTTGGGAGCTTGGCTAGCTTGGCTGGGGACATCCAAGGAGGAAGGTGGGCTTCTCTGCCCCAGGTCAGAGGCCCTCCCTCCCTCCCTCCCACAGAGGCCTTGCCCCACTCCCTCTCCTCGTCAGAGGCTAATCTCCCTGCCCCCTTCCCCACCCCTCCCCACCATTGCCTCTGCAGGTTACCTACTCACCTGCTAAAGGTTATAGCTAGGCTTATTGGCCAGGACCCTTTGGGGGTACAGAAGATGTGTTGCCAATATCAGAAGAAAATGCTGGAGCTGAGGGTGAGTTGAAGGCTACAACATTGGCCGATTTCTTGCTGAAGACACTGACAGAGGTAAAGATGGCCAGTGGCAGAATCTAGATGTGCTTGGCATCCAATGCTCTCTTCTTCCTGCCCCCTCAGGCCTTGTCTGACCCCCCAACAATGCTTTTTGAAGATGATGGAAGCTGGCATTTCAAAGAGGTGAATACATCTAATGGTACAAAACCACTCCTTTGTCAAACAAGCAAGCTGGTTGAGACCTTGCCTTGAAGCAAGGACTGCTTGTCCATGACAGCTCTCAAGACTTTGCTAAGAAGTGGGCACTCTATATTTACACACTGAATAAATCTGTCATTTAATCGAATCTTTTGTTCATTTTCTTGTCCTCTGGTTTTCTCAGTTTGTTCTGAGGTCTTGCCCTAAGAATATACTAATGCAGAGTTTCTTAGCAACCTCTCCACAAATGTTTGTGATCTCCAGTTTTCTCTGAAGTTTCTTTCTAATGTTTACCAAGAGCAAATAATCTTAAATCCGGATCTAAAAAGAAAATAATACGTGCTAAAGAACATGGAGAAGTACAGAAAAATTTGGAAGAAAAAAATCCACTAACAATCTTCAGTTCAATGAAATGCGGGTAACCTGCCTGCTTAAGATTTATGTATATATGTGTGACACATTTTATATGTTTATATCTTCTTTCTAGTTCTTTTTCCAAGGAATTTTTTAAAAACTTTTTTTTTTTTTTTTGGCAGGGTTTTCTGTGTAGCCCAGACTATCCTGGAACTTTCTGAACTGCTGCAGCCTGCCAAGTGCTGGGATTACTGATGTGAACCATGCTGGCTTTTCTTTTTCAGTTGAGGTGGTATATGTATTAATTTTGCATTTAAGATGATTTTAACATGCATTCCTTATGAAATATTCTACAAATTGATTGAAAGACTTTATAAATATACATTTAGCTAGACTGCCTTGCCCCATTTATGAACCTCACCATGATTACCATCCTAGATCTCTGTTTGTTAAGAATAACTATAAGCCAGGCACTGGTGGCTCATGCTTGTAATCCTAGCTACGCAGGTGGCTGAGATCTGAGGATCGGGGTTCAAAGCCAGCCCACGTAGGAATGTCCATGAAACTCTTTATCTCCAATTAACCATTCAAAAACCAGAAGTGGTGCTGTGGCTCAAAGTGGTAGAGCATGAGCCTTGAGCTGAAGAGCTCAGGGACGGGGACAGAGTTCAAGCTCCATGACAACCAAAAAAATAAGATAAGTATAAAGCCTGGCACTGGAGGCTCACCTGTATAATCCTAGCTATTCAGGAGGCTGAGATCTAAGGATTGGGATTTGAAGCCAGCCAGGGCAGGAAAGTCTGTAAGACTCTTATTTCCAACTAACTACCCCAAAACCAGAAGTAGAGCTGTGGACTCAAAGTAGAAGAACACTATACTTGAGTGCAAAAGCTAAGGAACAGCCCCCAGGCCCTGAATTCAAGTCGCAGCGCATGCGCGCGCGCACACATACACACATACACACACATACACATTAATAAACTACACACCAGGATCATAACTTTAATACATGGGAGACAGGATCACAGTTCAAGGCCAGTCTAGGTCAAATAGTTCAAAAACCCACTTCATGAGCCCCTTTCTCTAGGAATAGCTGAACATCATGGTGTGCATCTTTGATTTAGAGTAAAGCCTAAGCCCAGGTGGGCCCAGGCATAAATGAGACACTGTTGGAAAAATAAAACAAAAAGGCTGGCGGCCTGGCTCAAGATAGTTCAGTGCCTGCTCAGTAAGTGAAAGCCATGAGATCATTCGCCCTTACCACCAAAAAAATAACAAAAAAAAATGCTCTGACTGGTATACACACTGGAATCGGAACACCTGGACTTGGGTTTGGGCTCCACCCCTTTTTGTATGCAGCTGCATGACTTCCTTTTTTCAGCCTCATCCATTGCATAAGGATAATAATCATTCTCCTAATGCCTTGATGTTGGTCCAATCACAGCATAGAGAGCACTCAGCACTCAATAAGCATTAGCTGTTGTCTTTGTATAATGCTATAGAGATTTTTTTTTCTCCTAGATGTCCATGAGAAAAATTGCCAGGTCCCAGACATAGTATTATTTTCCATAGCAATGGATCAGCCAGGTGCTGGTGCCTCATGCCTGTAATCCTAGCTACTCAGAAGGCTGAGATCTGATTACGTTTGGAAGCCAGTCTGGTCAGGAAAGTCTGTGAGACTCATCCTCAATTAGTCAGCAAAAGCTTGAAGTGATGCCAGGCACTGGTGGCTCACATCTATAATCCTCGCTACTCAGAAGGCTGAGATCTCAGGATTTCAATTCAAAGCTACCTCAGGCAGGAAAGTCTGTGAGACTCTTGTCTCCAATTAACCAGTAAACAGCCAGAAGTGGAGATGTGGCTCGAATGCTAGCCTTAAGCAAAAGAGTTAAGGGACAGCATCCAAGTCTTGAGTTCAAGCCTAGGTCCAGGAAAAAAAAGACCAGAAGAGTCATGGATGGTACAAGTAGTACAGTGCCTGCCTTGAGTGGAAAAACTAAGGGACAATGCCCAGGCACTGAGTTCAAGCACCATTACAGGTGTGCACACACACACACACACTCACACACGGAGAGAGATAAATGAATCAAAGCTTTCTATGTCCTCTACTTCCACCCCTTGTTGGAGTCCCATCATGCAGCTCTGATGACACACATGGAAGGTATGTGACACATCTTCCCTTCCACGCTGGCACTTAGGGGCGGGGACTCTGTCTCAGGTGTGGTGAGATTTTTTTTTTTACTTGCTCTGCCTTAAAAAGTCCTAATCAGAGAATATAAAACAGCAGAATCTGCCTTCTTTCCATACTAGAGCTGGTGCTGAGTGAAGTCTATACCTGGGGACTGATCCTATCAGTCACAAAACTTTGCCAACAGGACAATTCCTGGACCACTCACACTCTGCCCTGGTTTATCAAGGAGTACAGATGGGGAGGTGCTTAGACTCAGAGTCCAGACTCTCCCTGGGAACACTAACTCCAATACAGTATTGCCTCTGATGAATTTCCTCAAAGTAAATTCCAATAAATAAATATTAAATCACATTTGGATGTTTGACTTTGTTTTTGAATTGAGAGAAAAGTTGCCCAACGATACTTCCTGGTTAGTTTGGGGGTGTGTGGGGTCTTTTTGGCTGGGCCACAAGGGCTGGAGTTGGCACCCTAAATGCCCTGGCTTTGGGCATAAACCTGTCCTCTGCAAAGGATAGAGCTAATTTTATAAGACCTGGGAAATGTGGGGCTGCTGAATCTCCGAGGGCTATAAAGTATGACAAAAGCAAAATTGACAAACGCTTAATGAAATGCCTTCAGAAAATAACATGTCAACTTCAATATTTGTTAAGTGTAGTATCGTTACAAGTGTCACTATATTTGAAAACAAATTGTACATTGGATTTTTGGCAAAAGCTCTAGAAAATACAGGATGATCGAAGAGAAATCATGGCCAATAGTAAATTAAATGAGTTACTCATAGTTAAGTAATTGCAAAAGCAAATTTATTTTTAAAAAACTTGTTAGCCAGGCGCCAGTGGTTCATGTCTTAATCCTAGCTATTCAGGAGGCTGAGATCCGAGAATCTCAGTTTGAAGCCAGCCAGAGCAGGAAAGTCTGGGATAATTTTTTTTTTTTTTTGGGTCCGGTCATGGGGCCTGAACTCTGGGCCTGGGCGCTGTCCCTCAGCACTTCAGCTCAAGGCTAGCGCTCTACCACTTGAGCCACAGTGCCACTTCCAGCTTTTTTCTTTTTGCTTATGTGATGCTGAGGAATCGAACCCAGGGCCTCAGGCATGCAAAGCAAGCTCTCTACCACTGAGCCACCTTCCCAGCCCAGTCTGGGATAATTTTATCTCCAATTAACTGCCCAAAACCAAACCAAAACACAAACAAACAAACAGAAGTAGAGCTGAGGCTCAAGTGGTAGAATTCTAGCACTGAGCACAAAGTTCAGGGACAGTGCCCAGGCCATGAGTTCAAGTCTTGGACCAGCATAAAGCAAGCAGCAAGAACAAAACAACAACAAAAAACTTCAAGTTTAAAACAAAGAGTTACATGGATGAGGAAAATGCTGTGCATGTTTTGTTACAATAAAACTTTATTCATAAAAATAGAAGATGGGGGCTGGGAAGGTGACTCTGTGGTAGAGTGCTTGCCTTGCATGCATTAGGCCCTGGGTTTGATTCCTCAGCACCACATAAGCAGAAAAAGCTGAAAGTGATGCTGTGGCTCAAGTGATAGAGCACTAGCCTTGAGCTGAAGAGCTGAGGGACAGTGTCCAGGCCCCACAACCAACAAAACAAAAAACAGAAGACAAGCTGTAGTTGCAAATCCTGTATTTAAAAATATGTCCACCTTGGGGCTGGGAAGGTGGCTCAGTGGTAAAGCACTTGCCTTACATGCATGAGGCCTTGGGTTCGATTCCTCAGCACCACATAAGAAAAAAGCCGGAAGTGGCGCTGTGACTCAAGTGGTAGAGCGCTAGCCTTGAGCTGAAGAGCTCAGGGACAACGCCCAGGCCCAGAGTTCAGGCCCCACGACCAGATCCAAAAAAAAAGGAAAAATATGTCCACCCTTAATAGTGATGTAAAAGAACTTCAAGTTTCATTTTCTTTAAATCACATTATATTTCTTTTTTTTTGGTGGGGGGGTCTGGTCATGGGGCCTGAACTCTGGGCCTGGGTGCTGTCCCTCAGCTCTTCAGCTCTAGGCTAGCGCTCTACCACTTGAGCCACAGGGCCACTTCTGGCTTTTTTTTCTTTTTTTGCTTATGTGGTGCTGAGGAATCGAACCCAGGGCCTCAGGCATGCAAGGCAAGCGCTCTACCACTGAGCCACTTTCCCAGCCCCCATTATATTTCTTTAAACAGTTTTACACTCTCTAGTGGTATATTTGACGGGATGTTTCTTGCTATTGCCAAGAGGCCAAAGAGTGTAAGAGTAAACCTCCAGAGGAGCTGATAAACTTGCTTTGGGGTGTGCTCACTGCCTCACCTAGTTGCCTCTGTGACCCAAACCATGGATTTATGAAAGTTAGCTGGGCTCATGGAGTGGAAGTTTCTAGAAAGGAGACAGATTTTTGCACTTGGAGAACGTAACTCACCTGTGAGAGAATTTCACTTATGATTTAAGCATCTTTATCTTCATGCTTTATTGTTATTATAAAGGCAAGGTACAGAGGGCTTACCATTTCATAAGTCAAGTAATGAGTAGGTTTCTTTCTGGACAATGTTACCTCTTCACTCTCTTGCTTAGTATGTTTAATGCTTGTTAACAGAGAGACTGGGGCCTGTAAGAATTAGATGCAAGATCCAGGAGCTGGTGGCTCACACTTGTAATCCTTTCTATCCCAAATCCCAACCCTAACCCTAATTCCTAAACCTAACTCTAATCCCTAACCCAAACCCCAACCCTTTAACTCCAGCCCCAACCCCAATTCCAGTGCAAAGCCAGCCAGACAAGAAAGCCTGTGAGAACTTTATCTTCGATGAACTATTAAAGAAAACAGAATAGAAGGAGAGATATGGCTCAAAATGCTCAGAGACAGTGCCTTGAGTACAAGCCTTAGCACTGACACACCCGCCCAAAAAATAAAGAAAAGGCTGGGCTCGGATGGCTCTCGCTTGATCGGAAGATTGTGGTTTGAAGTCAGTCCAGGGAGGAAAGCCACCAGTGCCTTGCCCTGGATTCAATTCACACACACACACACACACACACACACACACACACACTCACACACACACTCACACACACACACACACACACACACACACTCACACACACACACACACACACACACACACACACACGGCTCTACCCTGAAGTGGTCAGGGCTGGAATCAGCTGATCCTCTTGTCCGGCTCTTCCCCTTAAGCAATCTTGCCTTGTAGGCTGAGCAGACATGGAGCCGATACTGTTGCCTGGTGTCTTCTGTGTGCAGTTTCCACCTTTGCTTGGCAGATGAGAAACTGAGCTGGCTGTGAGCCTATCAGGTGGGAAGTCAGCCCTTCTTCCTGTTATCCTGGGCTTTGGGGAGATAAGCAAGGTGAAGGAGGAACAGCTTATTTCCAGTTGCAAATGAAGCAAAGGACTGGGGTGTATTTCTCATGAGATAAACGATCTGCACATACTTTAGCATTAGGCAAAGCCCTTGAAAAGCATGAGTACATTGAATGTACCTAAGGACCTCTGGGCACCAGTGATTCATGCCTGTAATCCCAGCTATTCAGGAGACTGAGATCAAAGTTCAAAGCCATCCTAAGCAGACATTTCCTAGAGACTTTGATCTCCAGTGTACCAGAAAAAAACCAGAAGTGGAGGTATGTCTCAAGGGGTAGACTCTCTCTCTCTCTCTCTCTCTCTCTTGCTAACACACACACACACACACACACAGACACACACAGACACACACACAAACACACACATACACACACACGTACTGTGGTTTGAACTCTTATGACCTAGATGTTGTCCCTGAGCTTTGTGCTCAAGGCTACTGTTCTACTACTTGAGCCAAGCTCCACTTCTGGCTTTTTGGTGTTTAATTAGTAATGAGTCTGCCTGGATTGGCTTTGAACTCAAGTCCTCAGATCCCAGCTTCCCGAGTAGCTGGAATTATAGACATGAGCCATGGGTGTCAGGCTTGTATGCCTTCTCTTAGAGACAAAGTAGAGGTTCCAGAAAAAAAAGCTCAGTGACAGCACCCAGACCCTGAGTTCAAGCCCCAGTACTGGCCCAAATAAATGAACAAAAACAATCTTCCCCCTCCCACAAATGACAACAAAAAGCTAAAGGAGACTATAAATCAGTGCGAGCTCAGTCACATGCATCCCTGCAAACATATTGACTGCTGAATGGTGTACAGTGTGTGTGTGTGTGTGTGTGTGTGTGTGTGTGTGTGTGTGTGACCCAAGGGTATCTGCTGTGGCCCGGGAGCTCACACTGTGAAGAATCCAGGTGTGTGGCTATTGTCTCCTTTCTACCTCTGGATATCCTTGCAGGCCTGCTTGAGCCTCTGGGTCTTGCACTGTTCCCAAGCTGTTGCTCACCCCCATGTAACCTTTGTGTGAGAAAACAGGGAGTTCACTGGGCAGACGTCGCTCAGAGAACTGATGGTATCTTTGCATAAAGATCTTCAAGTAAACTTCCTTCTACATCGTTGTGTCTGTAGTGTGTCAGGGTAAAAGTTCCTGAGAACTGCCAAGTGCAGGATTTCAGTGTCCACTTACTTACAGTCCTGTGCAGTTCCAAACTTGTCCACAGGGTGACAGTACAGAGAATATTGTAAGAACAGCGGCTGAAGGCAGGAGGGTTCCCCTTTTCTGGGCATCCATGCCCATTAGTTCATATAATGGGCATATAATAGTTCATATAATGGGCACCCATTCTAGACTCTGCTTTTCAGGCATTATTCCATTACTGCATTATTTCATTGATATATTCTTCCTTCAGATATGTGGGCGTGGTGTGGATGAGCCACACCCCTTTGTGTGAGTGAGTGTGTGTGTGTGTGTGTGTGTGTGTGCTGGTCCTGGGGCTTGAACTCAGAGCCTGGGCACTGTCCCTGAAATTCTTTTCCTCAAGGCTAGCATTCTAACACTTGAGCCACAGTACCACTTCTGGCTTTTTTTGGGTAGTTTATTGGACATAAGAGTCTCACAAACTTTCCTGCCCAGGCGGCTTTGAATTACGATCCCCAGATCTCAGCCTCCTGAGATTACAGGCGTGAGCTACCTATGCCACCAGTGTCCAGCAGACCCCATCTTCTCTTATATCAGCAGATCCTAACTGGATTTCCAGATTCCCTTTCCTGTCTGTCTGGAGCCCCTCTCAATTTCTAGATGATTTCTGCAGGTATGCCCTTTGTCTTTTCTGATGGACTTTCCTGTAGCCCTCAGAGCTTTGAGAGGTCTTCGTTTGAACCTCCATGGACTGTCATACTCCGGGCCTGGTGGAGATGAGGCTGCACACTAGGAAGCCTGGTAGAGGCCCAGCTGGGCTGTGAGTGGTCACAACAGCCAGGGAGCCCTGAGGTCTGCAGCACTTGGGCAGTGTCCAAGGAGATGGGCTTTGACTCACTGTGCAAGGACAGGGAGGACTTGCCTGGAAGACATTTTGGAACTGTGTTGGGGGCATCTTTTCCTCATCCTCTGGGGTAGGGACAATAGAAGGCCACAGGAGCAGGGGACAGCACTGCCTTTGGCCTTCAGACCAGTACTCTGTTGGGATGGGACCTGGATGGTCTCCTTGCCTCTCTTGGAGGCAGGGTTTGAAGAAACCAAACAGGGCCTGGGACATTCCTAGGCACTGATAAACTTGTTTAGATTAGAGAAGAAAACACTGAAACTTCAAACATGTAGAAACTAGTTGCAGTACTAAGCCAGACTACATCCTCATATGAACCCCATGTCCTGACTTTTGTGTAGATATATTGAAGCTGATCATCACCACTGCCACCCTTCCTCCTCCTCCTCCTCCTCCTCCTCTTCCTCCTTCTTCTTCTTCGCCAGTCCTGGGCTTGAACTCAGAGCCTAGGCACTGTCTATGAGCATTTTGCTCAAGGCTGGTGCTCTACCACTTGAGCCACAGCTCCATGTCTGGCTTTTTTTGTGGTTCATTGGACATAAGAGTCTCACAGACTTTCCTGCCTGGGCTGGTTTTGAACTATTATCCTGAAATCTCACCCTCTTGAGTAATCAGGATGACAGGTGTGATTCTTCAGTGCCTGGCTCAGATCACTTCTTTACTTATCCAACTCATCGATTAACTGCATCACTGGGTATGCAGCTCTCCTGATTTGGTGATTTCGACGTCATCTTGGTGTTCAGTGATTCTTTCTTTAAAATCCGAGTCAGTCTCATCTCTGATGAGGGAACTCCCTGCCTTTGGTGCCAGCCCAGCAGTGAGATCCACACAACAAAACATACTTTACAGGGCAATCCATTCTAGGAGCACTGGAAAGGCACTTTGAGAATGAATCTGCTTTAAGATAGAAATACAGAAAATATTGATAGCCATGGAATGCAAGGGTTTCTTAAATAGGACACAGGAAAGAGGAAAATGATATTATATTAAGATAAATCCTATTTATGAGAAGCCACAGAATGGAATTAGATATTTTAAAAAATGAGGTGGGTTGAAATCAGGAACTGGTGGCTCACACCTGTAATCCTAGCTACTCAGAAAACTGAGATCAGAGGACTGTGGTTCAAAGCTAGCCTGGGTAGGAAAGTCTATGAAACTCTTATCATCAATTAACCACCAAAAAAGTTGGAAGTGGAGCTGTGGGTCAAGTGGTAGAGTGCTAGCCTTGAGCAAAACAAAGCTCAGGGACAGTGCCCAGGTCCTGAGTTTAAGCCCCTAAACTAGCACAAAATAAATAAATAAGCAAATAAACAAATAGGATTATATTCAGAATCAAGTCATCCTCCTTCAAGTCAATAAGAAAAAGAAAATTTTACATTAGTTCTAAAAATAGAAAATAATCAGAGGTTTTGGTCAGGCATTTCCTAGAATAAGGCATCCAAAGAACCAAAAAATGACTGTCAGGGAAATGCAAATTAAGACTTAAAGGAAGTGTAAGCCAAACAATCAACAGAGCTGGGTGCCTGATGGCTCACACCTGTAACCCTAGCTATTCAAGAGACTGAGATCTAAGGATTGTGGTTCAAAGCCACCCAGGCAGAAATGTCTGGGAGACTCTTATCTTCAAATAACCAACAAAAAGCTGAAGGAGAGCTGTGGCTCACTACTAGAGAGTAGCTTTGAGCACAAAAACTAAGGGACAAATCTGGGTGCTAGTGGCTCATACCTGTAATCCTAGCTACTCAGGAGGCTGAGACCTGAGAAATGGGGTTCAAATCCAGCCCAGGCAGGAAAGTCTATAAGACTCTTTATCTCTGATAAACTACTCAGAAAAAGCCAGAAGGGGTGCTGTGGCTCAAGTGGTAGCTTAGAGTAAGAATTCTAGCCTAGAGTAAAAGATAAAAGAAGTTCAGGGATAGCACCCAGACCCTAGGACCAGCACACACACAAAAAGGCCTAAAGCTCAAAGTTTGTGCTAGTGAGGATGTGGAACAGAATTCTAAGGCATTAATGGTGGCAGAGTGAAATGGAACACAGGATGATGATCTGGAATCCCACTGGGATAGTACTATTCATATAGCTCAGGAAATACTATACACCAATTGTAGAAGGAACAGCCACATGGCATCTGGTCAAGCTATGGACAGGAGGTAGAAGCAACAGTGGACACAGTGCTGTTACCCACAGCAACGTGAATGCAAGTTCCCCAAATGATGCTGAGTGGAAAAAGCCAGACACAAAAGAATATATACTATATAATTCCATTTAGGGAAATGTGAAATCAAGCAAAATTAATCTGCAGTATTAAAAGCCAGAAAAGTGATCAAGACAGGATATCTTTTTTTTTTTTTGTCGGTCATGGGGCTTCAACTCTGGACCTGGGCGCTGTTCCTCAACTCTTCAGCTCAAGGTGATCACTCTACCACTTGAGCCACAGCTCCACTTCTGGTTTTCTGGTTGGTAATTGGAGATAAAAGCTTCATGACCTTTCCTGCCCTGGCTGACTTTGAACCTCCATCCTCAGATCTCAGCCTCCTAAGTAGCTAGGATTCCAGGCGTGAGCCACCGGTGCCCGGCAAGACAGGATTTTTTTTTTAATATTTTTTATTGTAAAGATACTATACAGAGGGTTACAGTTACCTGAGTAAGGTAATGAGTACATTTCCTATTGAGCATTGTTATCCCCTCCATTGTTTTCCCCCTACCATCCCTTCTCTCCCTACCTTCCCAGAGATTCTTTTTTTTTAAATTGTGATTAAGTGATTACATAATTTCCCGAATTTCACAGTATTGTGGAATAATGATGCTCATTTATTTATTTACTTTTTTAATGATGCTCATTTAAAGTCACAAGTTCATTCTAACTTTCCTGGAGCAAATTGTCTATCACAGTCTATAACATATGACGGTGTTCACACGTTATACACCATACATGTGATCAGCAGCATGGGGATATTTAGTAGTGGTTCGACCAGATGAGTGGGAGTTCTTTGTTTCTTAAGTCCTGTTAGTTTTGTCGTATCACCTAACATTTTGGATTTAGCATCCACTTATCAGGGAGACCATGTGCCTTTTGTCTCTTTGCTCTTTTTTTTTCTTTTTTTTTGGGGGTCCAGTCGTGGGGCCTGAACTCTGGGCCTGGGCGCTGTCCCTCAGCTCTTTAGCTCAAGGCTAATGCTCTACCACTTGACCCACAGCGCCACTTCCAGCTTTTTTTTTCTTTTTGCTTATGTGGTGCTGAGGAATTGAACCCAGGGCCTCGAGCATGCAAGGCAAGCGCTCTACCACTGAGCCACCTTCCCAGCCCCGTCTCTTTGCTCTTGGCTTACCTCGCTCAACATGATTCCTTCTAGCTCCATCCATTTCCCTGCAAATGCCATTATTTTGTCATTTCTAATGGCTGCATAATAGTCCATTGTGTATAGATACCACAATTTTTGGATCCATTCATCTGTGGTGGGGCATCTGGGTTGTTTCCATATCCTAGCTATTGTGAACAGTGCTGCAATAAACATGGAGGTGCACATGTCCTTGTATATTGGTTCCAAGACAGGATATCTTAAGCCTGTAATCCTAGCTACTTGGGAGGCAGACACTGGAGGATTGCAGCTCAAGGCCAGCCCAAGCATTAACATTCATGAGACCCACCTGCTCCTCATCTCTCTAAATAGCTGGACTTGGAAATACAAGGGAAATACAAATAAGAAGGTTAAAGTCGGGCTGGGAAGGTGGCTCAGTGGTAGAGCACTTGCCTTGCATGCATGAGGCCCTGGGTTCGATTCCTCAGCACCACATAAGCAAAAAGAAAAAAAAGCCGGAAGTGACGCTGTGGCTCAAGTGGTAGAGTGCTAGCCTTGAGCTGAAGAGCTGAGGGACAGTGCCCAGGCCCAGAGTTCAGGCCCCACGACTGGACCCTCCCCCCCCCCAAAAAAAAGAAGGTTAAAGTCCAGGTCAGCCTGGGCGTAAAACAACATCCTATCTCAAAAATAATCCACATAGCCAGGTGCTGGTGGTTCACATCCATCTGTAATCCAAGCTACTCAGGAGGCTGAGATCTGAGTGAGAATTGCAGTTCAAAGCCAGCCTGGGCAAGAATGTTCATGAGACTCTTATCTCCAATTACCTACCAGAAAACCAGAAGTGGAGCTGTGGCTTAAGTGGTAGAGTACTAGCCTTGAGCAAAAACAAAACTCAGGGACAGTGCTCAGGCCCTGAGTTCAAGCCCCAGGACCAGTGCGTGCACACACACCTCTACTCCCCCTGACACACACAAAAAGGGGCCAGAAGAGTGGTTCAAGTGTGTGGCCCTGAGTTCAAGTGCTAGTACTGCCAGAAAAAAAAATCAGAGTAGTCACTCTTAGGGGTAGCACAGACCCTTGGGATTTTGGAGTTGTTGAATGTTCTGTTTTAGCCAATTGCTGGCTACCCCAAAATGTTAAATTTCTGAAAATACATCAAGTTGTGCACTTACAACTTGGGTACTTTTTCTGAATGCATTTTACTTTTTATTTTTAGTGTGCTGGGGATCAAACCCAGGACCTTGAGCAGGCTGGGCATGTACTCTCCCACTGAACTATATTCCCAGGTACATTGTTTTATAATCCAGTAAGAAGTAAAACATGAAGGAAGTGCCAGGCCCCAAGTCCCAATCCCAGTGTTTAAAAAGGAAAAACAACAACAACAACCACCTCCCCGCAACCCCCCCCACAAAAAAAATATTCTGGTGAAGGATGTTATCCGCAGACACTCCTGGGAGCCCTCATGGTCCTGGGTAAGGGAGTTCCTGGCCCAGGCTTGTGGTAGAGCTCAGGGCTCCGTGGGTAGCAAGTTGGTATTGAAGTGAGGGGCATAATGATGACTGTGACTACCAAGAGGTGACCCTGAGCTCACCTTCGAACAAGGGGTAGCCAGGCACCAGTGGCTCACGCTTATAATCCCAACTACTCAGGAGGCTGTGATGGTGAGGATCGCAGTTCAAAGCCAGCCAGGGTAGGAAAGTCTGTGAAACTTTTATCTCCAATTTACTACCAGAAAACTGGAAGTGGCACTGTGGCTCAAGTGCTAGAGTGCTCACCTTGAGCTGAATTGCTCAGGAACAGCAACCAGACCCAGAGTTCAAGCCCCACAACTGACAAAACAAAAACAAATAAACAAACAACAAAAAAGAAGGGGTAGAGGGCACAACAGATTGGAGAGAGGCTCAACAAATAGGACTACCTTAAAAGTTTCTGCACAGCTAAAAACATAGCTACCAAACTAGAGAGACAGCCAACCAATTGGAAAAGATATTTACTAGCAATGTATCAGACAAAGGCCTACAAGGAGCTCAAGAAATCCCTCCCAAATCTAACAAGCCAATCACTAAATGGGCAAGGGAGCCCAGGGGTACTTCTCAGAAGAAAAGGTTAAAATGGCAAGAAACACATGAGAAAATCTTCATCATCCCCGGCTGTAAAGGAAATGCAAATAAAAGCAACCCTGAGATACCACCTTACCCCAGTCAGAATGGCCCAAATCCTAAATTCAGATAATGACAAATGCTGGAGGGGCTGTAGAGAAAGAGGAATCCTATTGCATTGCTGGTGGGAATGTATACTAATGCAACCACTCTGGAAAGCAGTCTGGAGGTTCCTCAGAAAACTAAACATAGACTTTCCCTACGACCCAGCCATACTACTGCTAGGCATCTTCCCTGAGCAACAGGAACCAGGATACAAGGACACATGCACCTCCGTGTTCATTGCTGCTCTGATTTCACAATTGCCAAGATATAGCAACAACCCAGATGCCTCATCACAGAAGAATGGATCCAAATATTGTGGTACCTATATGCAATGGAATTTTACATAGCCATTAGAAAGCTCAAAATAATGGCATTTGCAGGGAAATGGATGGAACTAGAACAAATCATGTTGAGCGAAATAAGCCAAGATCAGAGAAAAAAACAGTACATGTTCTCCCCAATATGTGGATGTTAGATTCAAAATGCAACGAGAAGTCAGGTACTGGTGGCTCACACCTGTAAATCCTAGTTACTCAAGAGACTGAGATCTGAGGATTGCGGTTCAAAGCCAGCTCAGGCAGGAAAGTTCGTGAGACTCTTTCCTCCAATAAACCACCAGAAAACTGGAAATGGTGCTGTGGTTCAACTGGTAGAGCACTCACCTTGAGCTGAAGAGCTGAGGGACAGTGCCCAGGCACAGAGTTCAAGCCCCATGACGGACCAAAAAAAAAAATGCAACAAGATATAACAAAGTAAACAGGACTCAAAAAACAAAGGACCTCTTCTTAATTTGTCCTATAGCTTCTAGAGGACTGTGGGGGTACACACGTGCACATCTGAGGAGAGCTAGGAGGAGGGCACAGAATGAGAGGAAAACAGGTGAAAAAATACAGCAGAGGGGCCATCAGCAGCACTGGACAAGGGGATGGGAGGGAGGGAACAAGAGAGAAAGAGGGAACAGCTGACACTAAGCAAAAAGGAAAGAAATGTACAAATCACCTGATTTGGAAGAAATAGTTTTACTGCTAAAGTTTGTAGAGTTCATAAACTTTGTAGATTAAGATAATGACAATTTGCATTGTGAAGGTTATGTTTGGGGCTTTAGTTAAGTATCACTCTGCCGCAATACAATTTAATTTATGCAATCACTTAATCTCAATAAAGAAATTACAAAGAGGGCTGGGAAGGTGGCTCAGTGGTAGAGCGCTTGCCTTGCGTGCATGGGACCCTGGGTTCGATTCCTCAGCGCCACATAAGCAAAAAGAAAAAAGCCGGAAGTGGCGCTGTGGCTCAAGTGGTAGAGCACTAGCCTTGAGCTGAAGAGCTGAGGGACA
>NW_012267362.1:1464924-1487871 GCF_000151885.1 Dipodomys ordii | reverse complement strand
GAACTCTGGGCCTGGGTGCTGTCCCTCAGCTCTTCAGCTCAAGGCTAGCGCTCTACCACTTGAGCCACAGTGCCACTTCCAGCTATTTTTCTTTTTGCTTATATGGTGCTGAGGAATCGAACCCCGGGCCTCTGGCATGCAAGGCAAGCGCTCTACCACTGAGCCACCTTCCCAGACCCTCTTTTTTTTTTTTAAGAAAAAATTGTTATTATAAAGGTGATGTACAGAGGAGTTACAGTTACATAAGTCAGGTAATGACTCAATTTTCCTTTGGACAATGGCTTTCTGTTAATCTTAAGAAAATTATTTTTCTGAAAAGTTCCTGCTTTGACCAAGTGCCTTGGCCCTTGTTAATTGCATTTTAGTTACATGCATCCTTTTCCTGCTGGACTATAATTGAAAAAATCAGGTTAAGGGGCTGGGAAGATGGCTCAGTGGTAGAGTGCTTGCCTTGCATGCATGAGGTCTTGGGTTCGATTCCTCAGCACTACATAAGCAAAAAGAAAAAAGCTGGAAGTGGCACTGTGGCTCAAGTAGTAGAGCACTAGCCTTGAGCTGAAGAGCTTAGGGACAGCGCCCAGGCCCAGAGTTCAGGCCCCACGACCGGACCCAAAAATAAATAAATAAATAAATAATCAGGTTAAAAAGCTCCTTGAACTTTAATTACATCACATCCTTTTGCAGATTGTGAACCTGAGCTTAGCCAATGTGAGCAGAAGGGCGGAGCCTGCTGTGTTAGGGATAAAAAGGGAGCAGCCTGCCTACTCTGTGTGCTTGCTGGTCAGAGGTTTGTCTCATGGTGCATTCTTCTGCAGAAGTAAACTCTGTCTTGCTGAGTTCCTTTCAAGTTGATGTCCTTATTCCTATGTGACACTCTCAACATATTTCTGACTGGTTGAAATCAGGGCCTGGGTGCTGCCCCTGAGCTTCTTTTACTCAAGGCAAGCATTCTACCACTTGAGCCACAGCTCTACTTCTGGCTTTTTGGTGGCTAATTGCAGATAACAGTCTCACAGACTTTTTTTTTGTCAGTTGTGGAGCTTGAACTCTGGGCCTGGGCACTGTCCATGTGCTCTTCAGCTCAAGGCTAGCACTCTACCACTTGAGCCACAGCACCACTTCCAGTTTTCTGGTGGTTAATTGGAGATAAGAGTCTCACGGGGACTTTCCTGCCTGGGCTGGCTTTGAACCGGGATCTTCAGATCTCAGCCTCCTGAGTAGCTAGGATTACAGGTGTGAGCCATTGGCGCCCACCTCACAGACTTTCTTGTCTGAGCTGACTTCCAACTATGATCCTGAGATCTCAGCCACCTGAATAGCTAGGATTACAGGCATGAACCATCAGTGCTTGGCCTTTAAATTATTTTTATTTTTTTAACTTCACAGCAAGATTTATTAATACATCCAAAAGAAAGAAAAAGCACTTGTCACACTATACACAGATAATACATACAGAGGTTTAACACACATATTACATCCCTTTTTACACAAGAAAAATATACATAAAACTGTAAACTTTTATATACAAAAACCATTACACAAATTAAACAAGGACCAGATAACAAATAAGACCAATCCATTATTATTTCATCAATTTTTAAAAAAAACAGTAATACAGTACATTCATTGAGAGATATATGGAAAATGCAAGCTATCTCTTTTTGTTTAAAGGGAAATTACAAACCAAACATTTTTATTTTTTATTAAGGTGATGTACGGGGTTACAGTTACATAAGGTAATAAGTACATTTCTTGTTGAACTTGTTTCCCCCTCCCTCATTTTCTCCCACTTTCCCTCCCCCTATGTCCCCCCAAGTTGTACAGATCATTTCCAATATATTGTCTTGTGGGTATCACTGTTGCATTGGTTTCCTCCTTGTCCTTTGTCTCACCATTTTGTTGTTCCCTTTCAGGAGCTTTTGAGTTTTTGAAAATTCAAGAATTTAGAGAAAGAGAAAACCAAGGATCAAGTTTAAGTTAGAATTTGATACAAACCAGAAAGGAGTGGTAATGCAAAGACAACAGGGAGCCTGGGCTGGGCTGGACATCAAGTAGGACTAATGCCAGACAGAACACTGCTATGACACTGTCCCCACACTTCCAGAGAAGCCTTTAGGGGAAGATGAGATAGCAGGTCCTGAGATTGGGACTGACACAGACTGAGGCTGGACAACAAGCATTGAGAAGCAGGTGAGGGATTTGGACATATTTCACAGGGCCAAGGGAAGGAGCTGGTGCCATGGTTTGCAAGCCAGAGAAGATGGGCTGGACTTGGAGCAGGGCGGCCTCTTCTTCAGCTGTTCACACACACGTGGGCTATTAGCTTCATGCAGGTATGGCTGACAGAGAAGACAAGTGGAGCAGCCAGCAGTGTGGATAAGTCAGACCCAAGCAACAGGCAGCAGCTAGACATAGTTTGTAAAGCTCACCAGCTTATAGAACTCAACGGGTGTTTAAGCTCTGCCTTAGGGTCAGCTCTATCTAGTGCCTGATGTTTTGTTTTGTTGAGATAAGGTCTTGCCACGTAGTTCAGGATGTCCTTGAACTCTCCATCTCTGCTTTAAGCCTCTCAAGGGCTGGGATTACAAACATGTACCTCAGCACACAGTTGGTGAGAAGATGTATTTCTAACAAGGTACTAAGTGGTGGCACTGGTCAGGTGACCATGCTTAATAAGCACATGGGTCATTCTTAAGATGACAGAAGAGAGGACAGGAAAACCTGGTGGGGACTCAACTTTTGTCAATGATCCTGGCCTTCCTATAGATACCAGCTCACCAGGCAAGGTGGAAAGTCAGACCCAGAAGGCTGGGTTCGAGCCTTAGAAAGGAGCCAGATTCCTCCCGGGTGAGGGATGGGGAGACCACAGCCTCCCAGGGGCCAGGAATGGGGCAACAGGCAATGGTTTCATTGAATCCGAGCCTGTCAGGCAGTTAACAAGGGTAGGATTTGCAGTGGTGTGGACATATCCCTCAATCCCTGCATCCCTACCAGATCCAGGGTAGCAGCCCACTGCTACCAGGAGTTGAAGTCTCCAAAAGCCCGTCTGGGCCTTTTCTTGGTCTCAGAGGCAGCTGATGGCTCTTCTGCTGCTCGTTTTATGGCTGCTGGGTTGATGTACTTGCCCACCCCCTGACGGTATGTCTGGGGGCCTTGGCTACCAGATTGGGATTGGCCGGTCTTGACCTTGATCTCTGGGGCTTCTTTTAGCTGTGTCTTCTTCCGTTCCTCGGCAATCTGGGCATCTGCTTCCTCATATGGGTCCACGAACACTGTAGTGTTATGGATACGGATCTCCTCCTTAGGACGGTCAGTTTGGGGGTCACTTTCTATATTCTCCATGAAAGTCAGTGTATCAAAGCCCCCAACAACCCGTCCAAAGATGGTATGCTTCTTATCCAGGTAAGCACAGGAGCGGAATGTGATAAAGAACTGAGACTTGTTGGTATTAGGCCCCGAGTTGGCCATACTGAGGATGCCACGGCCTGTGTGAGAGAGGTTGGGTCGGAACTCATCTTCGAAGGGCTTGCCCCAGTACGACTGCCCCCCTGTGCCAGTGCCTGTGGGGTCACCACCCTGGATCACAAAGTTCTTGATGGACCTATGAAAGATGGTGCCATGGTAATAGTGCTTCCTGCAGAGCTTGATGAAGTTCTCACAGGTTTTTGGTGTCAGGTCGCAATGCAGCTCCAGGTTGAGATCTCCCTTGTTGGTGTGCAGTCGTACATAGCCCTTCTTCTTCACAAACTGGTATCGCAGCACATCTTCATCGATGGCAGCTGCTTCATGAGTTGTCACTGGCACCATGGCGGTGGAGGTAAAGGAAGCACTGACCTTCCCCATGGAATAGTGGGCAACATTCAGCTGATCCACTTTTTTCTTCTCTGGGGGCTTCATGGTGGCTGCTAGGATCTCATCCCCTTTGAATTCCTTGTAGAGCTCCTTCAGGGTCTCTCGGGTCTCAGCATTTGTGTTTTTCAAATAGTAAGATGGGTCTTGCTTGGCCTTTTCCTTATTTGAGTCTGTTACTTTCATGTTATTCTTAACATGAAAGAAGTTGGAGATGTTAAATTTGTCCAGATTGGTGGGATCCTGGAGAGTGATGACATCCTGGCGAGAGAAGGGCTCATCAGTCAGCAGGTCCCGGAAGTTCTTGGCCTTGATGTTCAGCTGTTCCACTGCCTCATAGGCATAGACATTGCCAGTTGTCCTAATAGCCACAATGTGGGTGTTGTCAGTGAACACGGTGAACAGCACCGGGCAGTGGTACTTCCCTTCACTGTTTTTGGCAAAATTCAGAATGACCAGGGATTTTGTATCAAGTTTCTCTCCATTGCTGGGATTGATCCCATACTCTGTAAGCCATGGATAAATATTCAGCAAGTCAAAGATGATGCCTTCTGGAGTGCAGACTGGGTGGGTGAAGGGCTGCAGAGAGAGGCTGCAGTGGTCAAAAGGTAGACGACGGAAATTTGACCTTGGGATCTCTGGCTTCTTGCCACCACAGAAGTGAGTGTATTCAGCACAGGTGATGTACATCTTGTCCTTCTGGTGCTGTCGCTTCCCCATGGTGGCAGCGGCGACTGCAGAACTAGCGAGCGTACAACTCAGAATGAAAATTAATTCTATTTGAATTAAAACACCCTGCACAGACTTCTTTGGAAAGAGATTATTTAGAAGAAAGACAAACTTACCAGCTTGCAGGTGACTGAGGTGCGAAGAGACTGAAGGTTTAGGGCAGGGGAGAGGGATTATATAGTGGAGGGCAAGGAGGAGGTGTGGCCACAGCAGTTGCAGAAATGAAGTCAGAGCCTAGGGAGCCTCTAACTGTGGGAAGAAGGCGTGGCTGGGTGGGTGAGGGTGTGGCTGGGTGGATGAGGGCGTGGCTGGGGCTGAAGAGCAACCTCAGAGCCTGGGGCTCTTTGCTGAATCACAGGTAAATTCCCCCCCTTGGTTTATAAACCTTTAATAAATGCAACTTTGGAAGATCTTACAAATTTTTCCAGTTCAGTCACTAGGAGGAGCCTGTGCCCAGCAAGTCCATGTTGTTTACTAAATCCACATGAATTTCTGCAATTCCACTTTGAAGAATTTTTTAAACATTTTAAAAATTACTATCTTTAAGTAGTTGTACAAAGAAATTCCCATTCTACAAAACAGTATATGAGTACAATATGAGTACAAGGTGTCTGACAACATTGTCACCCATCGCTCCTAACCCATCCCTTCCCTCACTTTTTTTTTTAATTGAGATTAGGTGATTACATAAATTTCACCTATTTCACAGTATTGTGGAATAGTGATACTTAGTTAAAGACACAAACACATTTTAACCTTCACAAGGCATATTGTCATTATCATCGTCTATAAAGTTTGTGAATTCTATGAGCTTTGACAATACAAATTATTTTTTCCACATCAGTGTTTACATTTCTTTCCTTTTACTTAGTGTAAGCTATTCCCCCTCTCCGTCTCATTCCTTCCTTCCCATCGCTGTCTTTGGGTTGCTTAGTTCTTTCTCTTCTATGTCCAGTCAGCTGATGGGCCCCTTTGTTGTATGTTGTTCTGTTTCCCATGTATTCTGTGTCCTCCTCCTGACTTCCCTCTGTTGTGTGCATATATTACCATATATATGGTCAAGAACATGGAGTCATTTAGTAATGATACAACAAAATGAGTGGCTGTCCTTTGTTTCTCGAGTCCTGTTTACTTTGTCATATCTTCTTGGATTTTGGCTTTAGCATCCACATATCAGGGAGACCATATGCCTTTTCTCTCTTTGTTCTTGGCTTACCTCACTCAAAATAATTTTCTCTAGTTCCATCCATTTCCCTGCAAATGCCATTATTTTGTCCTTTCTAATGGCTGCATAATATTCCATTGTACATAGGTACCACAATTTTTGGATCCATTCATCAGTAGTGGGGCATCTGGGTTGTTTCCATCTTGGCTATTGGGAACAGTGCTGCACTAAACATGGAGGTGCTTGTGTCTTTGTATACTGGTTCCTGTTGTTCAGGGTAGATGCCTAGGAGAGGAATGGCTGGGTCATAGGGGAGGTCTATATTTAGCTTTCTGAGGTACCTCCAGATTGCAAAGTAGTTGTATTAGTGTACATTCCCACCAGCAATGTAGTAGGGTTCCTCTTTCTCCGCATCCCCTCCAGCATTTGTCATTGGCTGAATTTAGGATGTGGGCCATTCTGACCGGGGTAAGATGGTATCTCAGGGTTGTTTTTATTTGCATTTCCTTTACAGCCAGGGATGATGAACATTTCCTCATGTGTTTCTTTGCCTTTTTTTTTGTTTTGTTTTGTTTTCTGGTCGTGGGGCTTAAACTCTGGGCCTGGGCACTGTCCCTCAGTTCGTCAGCTCAAGGCTAGTGTTCTACCACTTGAGCCACAGTGTCACTTCCGGTTATGTAAGTGGTTTATTTTTGTGAGTGGTTTTCTACCCAGCTAGCTTTGGACAGTGATCCTCAGATCTCAGCCTCCTGGGTAGCTAGGTTTATAGGTGTGAGCCTGTAAAGAAGGGGACCCTTTCTTTAGAGAAGAGTATAGATCTTTATATCTATATAAACATGTTTATATAGCTATAAAAACACCAGCTGTCCTTCAGCTCCTCAGTTCAAGGTTAGGGCTCTACCATTTGAGCCACTGGGCCACTTCCGGTTTTCTGAGTGGTTTATTGGAGATAAGAGTCTCACAGAATTTGTCTGGGCTGGCTTTGAACTGCAATCCTCAGATCTCAGCCTCCTGAGTATCTAGGATTACAGACATGAGCCACTGGGACCCCTTCTTTAGAGAAGAGCATAGATTTTTCCTAAGCAATGTTTATATCTATATGAACATATTTATATCTATATAGTTATATAAACACACTATCTGTGGGCCCTGGGTCTTCTGAATATATATATATATATATATGTATATGTATATACACACACATTTAGGTATATATATTATTTTGCAGAACACAGTGTCTCATGTTTGGGCAAGCGCTCTACAATTTGAGCCATATTTCCTGCCATTTTGCTTTTGAAATAGGGCCTCATGAACTTTCTCAAGGTTGGCTTCAAACTCTAAATCCTCCTGACTCCCACCTGGAGTAGCTGGGATCACAGGCATGTACTACCATAGCTAACTCCTTTATTTCCTATTAAGTTTCTACTTCATGAGATGACTCCTCTCAGGCTGCCTGGAAGGCAGAACATACTCCAACATCACAGCAGTGTTTTGTACCTTCACTAAGCAAGCTAGACAAATGGGAAAGCTGTGATTCTGATGGTCCAGAAGACTTCCAACAGAGTGAAAATCCACATGTCTGTAGCTCTGGAAATCTCAGTGTCTCCCACCTTTGACATATAATATGCAAATAAGGTATATAATTTATTCAAATTTATGACTTATGCTCAGCTATGGAGAACTCTAGGGGAAATTAGAAAGCTAATAGCGAGTATAGCCAGTGTCCCAAAGGTATTTCTTGTAGGCTCTACAAATCCCTACAGACAGCCATGACAGGAAAGGTTCCAAATAAGTCAGTCACACACTGGTAAAGAAACTGGTTAGACAGAATTTGAAAACAGGTAGGAGGAAGGTCAGGAATCTGATTACTTGCAAGCAATCTGGATCTTGAGTAAGTGGCTTAATCTCTTTGTTCTTGAATTTCCTCTTCTGATTATAGTAGCTCATACTTCAAAGGGCACTTTCATTCACCTCATTTTATCAGGTATCTAATACTTACCAAATCACTGCTGTGAAATTCCGCAGTATAAGCAAATAGACAAAGTTCAGATTTCGCAAAAATTTCTTCAGTGGGGTTTATTTTGCAGATTTACTAGGTTGATAGTGGGAATCTCTTTGACCAGCATCATATAGTATGAGGTGTGTGTGTGTGTGTGTGTGTGTGTGTGTGTGTTTGTGTATACTGGGGCTTGAACTCAGGGCCTGGGTGTGATCTCTTAGCTTTTTGCCAAAATTTGGTGCTCTACTACTTGTGGCACACCTCCACTTCTAGCTTTTTAGTGGTTAATTGGTCTTGTGGACTCCTGCTTGGGCTGATTTTGCAACGTGATCTTCAGATCTCAGCCTCCTGAGTAGCTAGGATTACAAGCATGAGCCAAAAGTGTTTGGCCAACATGATATTCCTAGTGTATGGTAAATGTGTGCGATCTTCAGCCAAGCTCTGCCCTTCCTTGCTCTGTGGCCAGTGAGTGCTCTTGGGTCCCTCTCTGCTCTTATATTTTTAGAGATTTGATCTCACGCTTGACTGTAAACCTTTTACCTATTTCTTTTGAGATAACTCTGCCTCTGCTCTCCTGGTCTAGCCATTGGAACGGACATCATGCTCTCTGCAGGGTCCCCTGCCTAGAGAGAGTTCTCAGCTACACTAATTGGGAAACCCTTCCATGTGGGGGTGCAGCTCTCCCCCAGTCCTGGAACATATCGCCCCTAGCCTCTGTTTCGGGGTGTCTTGAGGAGCAATATGTTCTTGACAATTGATGTAAATATGATAGTAGAGTTGGTGGAGGTGTCACAGGCCTTTCATCCCAGCTTCATGTAAGCAGAGGCAGAAGGACACTGGGTTTAGAGGCTAGCCCTGCAATGCCTAGTATTACTCTGTATTGAAAACAAAATAAAAGCAAAAGGGCTGGGGCAAGGGGGATAGCTTCGTTGGTAGAGTAAGTGCCTACAAGCACAAGACCCTGAGTTTATGTCCTAGCATCGGAAAATAAACAGTAAATAAATAGGTAGAAAGAAAGAAGAGAAAGAGTAGAGAATAAAAAGAGAAAGATAAAAAGGAAAGAAAGGATAAAAAGCTCTTCTGTTCTCTGCCTGCCCCCATTCTCCTCCCTCCTTCCTCCTCCCCTTCCATCTCCACTGGTTTAGTGACTCTCTCCCACCTCACCTGGAG
The DNA here is from genome assembly GCF_000151885.1 of Dipodomys ordii. Classification (NCBI taxonomy): domain Eukaryota; kingdom Metazoa; phylum Chordata; class Mammalia; order Rodentia; family Heteromyidae; genus Dipodomys; species Dipodomys ordii. The sequence continues at coordinate 1,478,959 of NW_012267362.1, read as the reverse complement.
CTCATTCTGGAGCTCAGCTCCAAAGTTTGGAGAAGTTTTGACACTGCCATGTTCAGCCTTGGGAGCTCTCAACCCTCACAGCCAATTATTGTATATAAAAATAAATAACATATAGACGTTTACAAAGTGTATTTTTACTTGTTTTTTTGTCACTAGAGGGACTTGCTTGGCTTTCTTGCTCATGGATGGTACTCTACCAGTTGAATCATGCCCCCAGTCTGGCTTGGCTTTTTGCTGATTAATTGGAGATGGAGCCTGTGGGACTTTTCTGCCTGGGCTAACTTTGAAACTTGATCCTTTTGAGTTTCAGCCTACTGAATAGTTAAGATTACAGACATGAACCAACAGTATTCGACTTTAAACATACTTTGAAATTCATGTATTTACACCCATATAGTTACTTTGTCCCATCCCCATCCTTCCTTCCCAAGAATTTAGAAGGTCTATGGCAAAGCCCAGCATCTATCCACAGGGGGTAGATTCTAGTCCATTGATGATTGTGTGTGCGTGCATGTGCCAGTACTGGGACTTGAATTTAGGGATTTGTGCTCTTCTTGGCTTTTTTGCTCAAGGCTGGCACTCTACCACTTGAGCCACAGCTCCATTTCCAGCTTTTTGTTGGTTAATTGGAGAAGAGTGTCTCACAAATTTGTCCACCTGGACTGGCTAGCTTCCTGAGTAGCTACAGGTATGAGCCACTGGTGCTTAGCTTGCCTGGTTTTTTAAAAAAATATAATTTTATTATTAAGGCTTTGTACAGAGGGGTTACCATTTCATAAGCCTGGTAATGAGTACATTTCTTTTTCTTTTTCTTTCTTTCTTTTTAGACAATATCATGCCTTCCTTCGCTTTCTCTCTTTTCCCCTTCCTATCCCTGCCCATAAGTTGTATAGTTCATTTTCTTTTTCTTTCTTTCTTCCTTCTTCTTCTTTTTTTTGCCAGTTGTGGGGCCTGAACTCAGGGCCTGGGTGCTATCCCTCAGCTCTTCAGCTTAAGGCTAGCGCTCTACCACTTTTGGCTTTTTCTGCTTATATGGTGCTGAGGAATTGAACCCAGGGCTTCATGCATGTAAGGCAAGCACTCTACCACTGAGCCACTTTCCCAGCCCATATAGTTCATTTTCCACATGGTATGTATTGAATAGCATAATTGCATTTGTTCACTTTTGCTTCTTCCTTTTGTGCGACCCTTATATTATACCCCCTAAAAAGAAACTCAAAAGCAAAAACAAACACCATCACTATCAACAATAACAATAAAGACAAACAAAAAACCCCTCATGTTCCTGGCCTTTTCTTTTTTAAATGTACAAGTCTTTTATTTCCTTACTTACAATTATTTCTAAGGATTTTGGGGGTATTATTTTAAATGGATTGCTTTCTCTGTTTCCTCTTGGGCTTTTTGTTGTAGTGTATAGAAACGCAACTAATTTTTGTATATTGTTTGGACCCTGTAACTTTATACTGAATTCAGCTGGAAGCATAGGTTAAGTGGCAGAATACTTGTCTAGCAAGTTTGAGACCCTGAGTTCTAACTCTAATACTGCAAAACAAAACAATTGCAACAAAACATTTTACACTGAATTAACTGATTAGTTTTAACTTGAAATTTTTTTCTGAAATTATTGGGATTTTCTATGTGTAAGATCCTATCATCTGCAAATCTTTTTTTTTAACTTCCTTCTTTCCAGTTTGAATGTCTTTATTTTTGTTTCTTGCCCATCTGCTCTGCTAGAATCTCTAGCACTGTGCTAAATAGAAGTGATGAGAGCTAGAATCCTTTGCTTTGTTTCTGATTTCAGAGGAAAAAGTTTCAGTGCTGTTGGTTTTTCTTCCCTAGGTCATGGGGCTTGAACTCTGGGCCTGAGTGCTGTCCTTGAGCTCTTTAGCTCAAGGTGAGCACTCTACCACTTGAGCAACAGCACCACTTCCAGTTTTCTGGTGGTTAATTGGAGATAAGAGTCTCATGCCAGGGCTGGCTTTGAACCTTGATCCTCAGATCTCAGCCTCCTGAGTAGCTAGGATTACAAGTGTGAGCCACTGGTGCCCAGCTCAGTTTCAGTGTTTTACAGTTAATCATGATTGTCATATGTGGTTTTTGTTATATAAACATAAATTTCTTCTAATACCTAGCTTATTGAGAATTTTTTTTAATAAATCAACAAAGTATGTTGAATTTTGTCAAATGCTTTTGAAATGATCATAGGATTTTTTTTTTCTGGTCCTGGGGCTTGAGCTCAGGGCCTGGGTACGGTCCCTGAGCTTTTGTGTAGAACCTAGTGCTCTATCACTTGAGGTACAACTCCACTTCCAGATTTTTCTGAGTATTTTATTGGAGATAAGAGTCTCAAGGACTTTCCCGCCTGGGTTGGCTTTGAGCAGCAATCATCAGATCTCTACCACTTGAGTAGCTAGGATTATAGGCATGGGCCATCAGCATCCATCTGGATCATAAGATTTTTAATCTTTCTTTTAATGTGGTATATCAAAGTAATAATATATTGAGTCATCTTTGCAAGGACCATGACATTTTTCTGAGAAGACATACACATGGCCAATTGGAATATTAAGAGAGTCTACCTAGTTCACCCCCAGGGGAGTAGCAATTGTCCCTGCACAGGTCTGCTCCAGAGTTGTCAGGGATGTTGTCTCCACCAGGGCTTCTGTCTCTGCCTTACAGGGTCTTCAAGAAGAGAAAGCAGAAGGGGCGTTGCTCCCTGGGGCCCCTGGCTCTTCCTATCTGCCTAGTCTTTCTCTTTCTGCCTCTCCCTCAAAATGGTTCAGCCATACTAGGAAACAACATGGATATAGTTATAAATAGAGCTTTCACATGATCCGAAATCCTGGGTTGGGTATATGGCTTAGTGGTAGAGTGCTTGCGTAGCATACGTGAAGCCCTGGTTTTGATTCCTCAGTACCACAAAAGCAGAAAAAGCTGGAAGTGGTGCTATGGCTCAAATGGTAGAGTGCTAGTTTTGATCAAAAGAAGTTCAGGGACAGTGTTCAGGCCCTGAGTTCAAGCCCCAGGACTGGCAAAAGAAAAAAAAATCCTGTCTTTTGGGTATAATCCTCCAAAAAGTGAAGTCAGGGTTTCTAAGCACTGTTAATACTCCTGTGTATTCATAATAACCTAAACATGGAAGCAAGAGAAATGTTCCTTAATAGATTCAAGGATAAAGAAAATGTGGACCACAAACACACACATACACACACACACACACACACACACACACACACAGGAATATTATTTAGCCCCCAAAAGAAGAAAATTCATCAATGTGTAACACTCTGGATGAACTTAGAGGATGCTATCTTAAGTGAAATTAGCCATCATGAAAGGACAAATATTGCAAGACTGTACTTACAGGGGTTATTTCTAAAGTTTGCTACTAGAGAAGTTTCTCTGAATGTGGGTACACCAGAAGAACAAATATTACATGTTTCCACTTGTATGAGCTATGCAAAGTAGGCAGACTCATAGAGAGGTTAGGGAGGGGAAATGGGTGGTCACTGTTCACTGGGTAAGATTTCAGTTATGTAATGTAAATAAGCTCTACAGGCCTAGTGTACTACACTGTGCTTACAGTCATAACACTGTAAACTTCACATTATGCTAGTGAGGCAGGCAGAAAGTATGGGGTACAGAGTTGGCCACCCAGCAGGCCGTGTGTCCTTTGCATGGTACCAAGGCCATTCACAAAGGCCAGGTGCTGAGTCTACCCAAAAGATCTGACCCTGACCTTTGCATGTGAAATGACTCAGTTACTTTACAACTAAGTTAGTAGAATTCTTTTTCTCACTAAATCATTCTGATAGCCGGGCGCTGGTGGCTCACGCCTGTAATCCTAGCTACTCAGGAGGCTGAGATCTGAGGATCACGGTTCAAAGCCAGCCCGGGCAGGAGAGACTGTGAGACTCCTATCTCCAATAAACCACCAGAAAACCGGAAGTGGCGCTGTAGCTCAAGTGGTAGAGCGCTAGCCTTGAGCTGAAGAGCTGAGGGACAGCGCCCAGGCCCAGAGTTCAAGCCCCACGACCGACAAAAAAAAAAAAAAAAAAACTAAATCATTCTGATAACTGTGTTTTTTATGCACTCTGTGTTTTTAAACCATTTGGCCAGAAATTCCCCAGACTGCACTGACCTAATTTTTTAATTTAACATACATTAGTTATACAAGGGGGAGATGTTTAATGTGACATTTCCACACGTGTAAACAAGATATCCTTCTCCCCCCTGTTTAAAACAATTTCAGCAGTTATCAGTGTTCCATTTTCATATAAGCAAATAAACTACAGCTTGGACTTTATTTTGCATATTTATGAATATGAATAAATGTAATAAATAAAAATAATACAAATAAGCCAGGCACCGGTGGCTCATGCCTATAATCCTAGCTATTTAGGAGGCTGAGATCTGAGGATTGTGATTCAAAGCCAGCCAAGGCAGTGAAGTCCATGAGATTTTATTTCCAATAAACCACTAGAAAACTGGAAGTGGTGATGTGACTCAAGCAGTAGAGTGCTTGCTTTGAGCTGAAGAGCGCAGGGACAGCTCCCAGGCCCAGAGTTCAAGCCCTACGACCTACCCCCCTATATATATATATATATATTTAAATATATTTCTATTTAATCATATTTTTCTACAAATATTTATAAATATGTTCTCACAATCTAAATTCACCCTTAAAATATAAACCAAAATGAAAACTAAAACAATTGTTCTCACCTGGCTCTACCAGCTGTAAGAAGTGTGTATGTGTATATTCATTGTAGATGTATCTTTGTGATAGATTATGAATTTAGAGCATTTTGGAAATGAGTTTCTAACCTGGACAAAAAAAAAAAAAACAACCTGTAAGGACTAAATAAGTTAAAATAAACCTTGTAGCTGTTTTGCTATTACCTAAGGAAATAGTTGTAATAAAATCAGAAAGAACATTATTCAAGCATAAACACTCAGAGCCTCAGATTACTGCTTTTATTGCCATGATAAATAAAGCAGGATTAACCAAGCTAATTGCTCCTATAATCACCCAGAAAAGAAAGAAGGGGAAAAATTCAAGAAAGCTATTTTTAACTATCACAGACAAGCCTTTGATTGCAAAAAGCAGGAAAGTGGAAAATTTTCGAAGGTGGAAAATTCTGGATGCTCCTTGCATGGCTAGGGCAGCTGACTCATAATCTTAAGTTATTTACAATAGAGTTGAACAAAAATGTTTCAGGGTGTTAATAGCAGGGATAAATTAGCAATAATACTAACATCACTGGTATTGTATAGGTATTACCAGTGATGTTTTTAAACCATGTCTCTCTGCCAACAGTGCACTCGTAATAACTCTAAATATGGCATATGAACAAGAACCAAGGTCTGGAAGGCCCTTTTAACTTCCAAATGGCTTTGTGCTCTCTCTCGACTTTTTTTTTTTTCCTGAAGCTGGCACTCTATCATTGAGCCACAGCTCCCCTTCTGTTTTGGCTTTCTGGTGGGTAATTGGAGATAAGAATCTCACAGACTTTTCTGCCCAGTTTGGCTTCAAACAGCGATCCTCAGATTTCAGCCTCTTGAGTAGCTAGGATTATAGGTATGAGCCACTGGCACCTGACACCTCCGGCTCTATAATCAAAAGCTGTTAGTGACATTGCTACCCACCTATGACTTAACAGGAGGTGATTCAGTGTTCTGGAAAAAAAAAGAAAAACTGCCCTTGAAGCCAGTGGGGAGAGTGTTATCTGATACTGTTAACAACTGACAGCATTCAAAGTCCAAAGTGTTGATCCTAAGGATTGAATGAGCTATTATTATTCAGCCCGAAAGATATAAACTCTTCTAAAACACTGGGCCTCCATACATTGGAAACCTTAACGTGATATTGTTAGGAATTTTCCAGAAGATGCTGATTGATCTATCTATCTATCTATCTATCTATCTATCTATCTATCTATCTATCTATCTATCTATCTATCTATCTATCTATCTGTCAGTCATGGGGCTTGAACTCTGGGCCTGGGCACAGTCACTCAGCTCTTCAGCTCAAGGCTAGTGTTCTACCACTTGAGCCACAGCGCCACTTCCAGGTTTTTCTGTTTATGGTGCTGAGAAATTGAACCCAGGGCCTCGTGCATGCAAGGCAATCACTCTACCACTGAACCACCTTCCCAGCCCCAAGATGCTGATATTCTATGTGGTTAGCTTTTGCCCCAGACTTTTGATAAAGATTAACATTCAGATTCCATATTCTTTCTGCCTACCATTCCTTATTTTTACTTACTTTGAAGATTTCTAAAATATTAGTTCCCTGACTCTTTTTTTTTTCTTTTCTTTCTTTCTTTCTTTTTTTGCCAGTCTGGGTCTGGGCACTGTTTCTGTTTCTTTTGCTCAAGGTGAGTGCTCTACCAGTTGAGCCACAGCTCCATTTCTGGCTTTTTTGAGTAGTTTATTGGAGATAAGCATCTCACGGACTTTTCTGCCCAGGCTGAACAAAATCCTCAAGTCTCAGCCTCCTGAATAGCTAGGATTACAGGCATGAGTCAGCAGAGCCCCCCTACTTCCCTGATCTTAATACATTCTGAGTCCCTCTATTCTCTATCATTTAAGATTAAAAAACAAAAATCCACCATACACTTGTGTGTGTGTGTGTGTGTGTGTGTGAGAGAGAGAGAGAGAGAGAGAGAGAGAGAGATGGTGGGGAAGATATTGTAGAGTACTAGGGCTTGAATTCAGAACCTTGTGCTCTCCCTTAGCTTTTTTGTTTTCTAAAGTCTGGTGCTCTACTGCCTGAGCTACAGCTCCACTTTCAGCTTTTTTGCTGATTATTTGAAATAAGAGAAGAGTCTCAGGGGCTTTCCTGCTTGGTCTGGCTTAGAATTGCAATCACTGTCTTTGAACTCAGATCTTCAGATCTTAGCCTCCTAAGTGAATTACAGGCTGAATCCCAGTGCCTGGTTCTTTCTTTTAAAAATTAACACACATTAGTTGTACAAGTGAGGTTCCACTGTATGTTTCTTGTATGTTTTATATAGACTATTATTGTTATGTTTTGAATCTACGGATTGCTAGATCCATGGCCTTCACTTGATCTTGTCAACAAACATTTAATAGCTGTTGTTTCAAAAACTTTAGAAGGCCACTTCTTTTTAACAGGTTTCTTACGGTAGCCCCTTCTTTCACCTCATTAATCCGAACCTTTTGTCTTGGAAAAACTTAATGCTCCAGTGGTCACTGCAATTCTGTCAACAAGATCAACAAATTATGATTAATTTGGGGGTAGTTTCGGCTTACAAAGTTGTTTGCTTAGTCTGCCTTGGAGGAACTGTTTTTATAACTCAAAGAATAAACAAAAGTGACTTGCTCCAGAATAACAAATGAGCTGGCACCAGTGGCTCACAGCTGCAGTTCAAGCTAATCAGGAGACAGATCTGAAGACCATACTTCGAAGTTAGTCCAGGCAGGATTGTCCACGAGACTCTTACCTCCAGTGAGCCACCAAAAATCCAGAAGTGGAGCTGTTAGTGGCTCAAGTGGTAAAGTGGAAAGCCTTGAGTAAAAAAGCCAGGGAAGATCTCAAGGCTGTGAGTTCAAACACCAGTACCAGCATGACCAAAAAAAAAAAGTATGCATTATTAGTGCAATTTTTGCTCCATGAAGATATTCTCTCTTGTGAGACTGGCACCTGCTAAACTGATTGATTCCAACCAATTGTTAGAGATTTCCAGATTGCTAAAACTGCTGTCCCATTAGGAAATCGTGTTTAGCTAAAAAGTGTAACTAGCGCCCCCAAGATGAGGCAAGCACCGGTAAGTTCCTCCGATTCCTTTTCTTTTTTCTATTCTTTTTCGGTCATGGGGCTTGAATTCTGGGCCTGGACGCTGTCCCTGCGCTCTTCAGCTCAAGGCTAGCACAATAAACCGGTGGTTTATTGGAGATACGACTCTCATGGACTTTCCTGCCTGGGCTGGCTTTGAGCCTTGATTCTCAGATCTCAGCCTCCTGAATAGCTAGGATTACAGGCGTAAGCCACCAGAACCCGGCTCCTCCGATTCCTTTTCGTAAGGGCTACAATGGGAGTAAACCCAGATGAATACAGAAAATACGGCAGACTTGAGGGGAGAATTAGGCGGTTCTACAATCATAATGAGAGGCATCAGTGCCCACTCTTTGTAATGGGTGGGGCAGGCAGACAGAAGAGAAAGCAAGGAAAGAGCTGAACTACCCAATAACCAGAGAAAGTAAAGCAGTATGCCATGCTGTATTGGCAGTAGCCCCGTACAGGTTATCCTTACCCCCCTCTTGATTGCTTCGAGAGGCAGGGCTGCTCAGCAGTACCTGCCAGGTGTGTGCACGTACTCTGGCAAGTTCCCAGCACGAAGTGGCTCACTGCCTGGGATGACACATGCTTGCTCACAGGCCAGGCCCTTTGGGAGCGCGTTAGTACTGCCTGGTGGGAATGCTTCTACACAAGAATTCACTTTCAGGCTGCTTCCCAATAGAGGACCCAGCACAGGACCCAGCCGGGTCCTGGCCGAGGAACACCGACGCCCGGCCTGCATTCCACTGGGCCCAGAAACACCAGCGGAGCCCGCGCGTCGGCAGAGCCTTTGCAGACCGGGGGACGGCGCGGGACCTCCAGGAACGCCCGGGCTTCCCGCGTCGGACACCGACTCCAGGGATCAGCGACCCGGGCCCAGAATGGGAGAGCAGCCGCGCCTACCCGACCCGCCTGGCCCCCCGCACCCGCCCACTTCCGGTGACCGCGGCCCGCCCGGTGGGGCGGGCCTGAAGCGGATTCCGTTCTTATTCCTTCCGTAGCCGCAGGCGGGGGCAAAAAGTACTTCCGGCCTTCTGGTTTGAAGCTTTGGGAGGAGCAGTGGGGGCGAGGGGAAGCATGGGGGCGAGGCGGGGCGAAGGGGCGGGGCCAGGGGAGGCATGGGGGTGGGGCCAGAAGCCCCGCCCACCCCCACTGGACACTGGGTAAAGTCACAGTCCAAGTCGGCCTAGGCCAGTGTGGCTTGGTCCATAATACCAGCACCATGCCCATGACACTTGGTTACTGGGACATCCGCGGGGTGAGCGACCGACTAACGGGTGGGAGGGGCCGAGGAATGGGGAGAAGCTGACTCGGGTTGGGGGGGAGGCAGTTCTAGAATGGGGATCTTCCTCAGAACTTGCTGGAGTCTTCTGCCTGAGCCTTACCAGAGGGCACACACGTGCGACCTGTTTCTTTCTGTGTGTGCACGCATAGAGTGTGCATGCATGTGGAAAGTATTGTTAGATATTGTTAGACTTCACCTGGAGGAGGTGAAGTCACAGACAGGATCCCCCATTTCTGATCTCTCTCACCTGCCAACTTTCCCAGCTGGCCCATGCCATCCGCCTGCTCCTGGAATACACAGACACAAGCTATGAGGAGAAGAGATACATGATGGGGGACGGTAATGACACCTCCTGGTCAGACTTGTGACCAATTCTTGCCCATTGGGGTGCCCAGCCACTCATACTGTGGTCACCTGTTGCCCAGCTCTGCAGGCCTCCAACTGCACCCAGAGCTTGCTCCTTCCCAAATCCTAAAAGGGCTCACTTTGGATTTCCATTACAAGGAGCTGGGAGTGGAGGACCAGGGACCCCTCTGTCTGAAGTTGGGTGGGGTTGTCTAGCACTGGCCTAAACCTTTTGTGACCTGGTCCTTAGATCCCTCAGCCTTCCCAGCATTCTTCACCCCTGTAGCCTTGGAATGTGGGACACAGCTGGCCAGAGTGCAGATCCACTGCCTCAGGGGGTCCTGGGGAAGGAGGGCTGTACTCAAGGAGGTTTGTTTTCACTTGATCTCATCTATCACAGCTCCTGACTATGACAGAAGCCAGTGGCTGAGTGAGAAGTTCAAGCTGGGCCTGGACTTCCCCAATGTAGGTGCAGGGGAAGGGGTGGTCTAGGGAAGTGTGGCCTCCTTCCCTCCTTCCCCCCTTTCCTTGCCCAGCTGAGAGCTTCTAGGATCAGGGCTTTTCTGCTCTACTCCTTTCCTTTCCGGCTATCTGTGGTTTTCTATGACGCTCTATGTCTTGACTCTTGCATTCATTCTGAAGTGTGTTTATGTGGGGCTCACCAATGCCAAGCACACTGAGTGCTAGGTTCTGTGTCTGCTCTAACCCAGAGAAGGGTTGCTGGGACCTGGGGCCCCTTGTGACTTTCCCTGCTTGTCCATCCAGCTGCCCTACTTGATTGATGGAGCTCACAAGCTCACCCAGAGCAATGCCATCCTGCGCTACATTGCCCGCAAGCACAACCTGTGTGAGTAGGGCTGGTGGCTGGGCGTGTGTGGGACAGGCAGTGGTCATCCCTTGGGCTTGTTTGGGGTGGGATGGAGAGGATGCAACTGAGTTGTGTGGCTGCAGGTGGGGAGACAGAGGAGGAGAAGATTCGTGTGGACATTTTGGAGAACCAGGCTATGGATGTCTCCAATCAGCTAGCCAGAGTCTGCTACAGCCCAGACTTTGTGAGTCATATATTGCTACCCACTCCCTGTCCCTCTCCTCCTCTGCCATGAGCTGTGTCAGGCAGGGTTTGGATCAAGAGTCAAATCTTTTAAATTCCCATCTCTGCTGGTCCTCTTTCACTTTTGAACTCATTAGAACTCCTTATCTTCAAGGATGTTTCCTGTGTTGCCACCCGTGTCCCTCACCGGACTGTATTAACTGAACATTCTGATTCAGTCCCTACTAACCTGATAGCAGTCTAGATTCTCCAAGATGGATAGTCAGTGCTAGAAAGTGTCAGGGTTTCAGAATTCTCTCCACTTCTGCCCTCTGCCCTGGCTCTTCTCCCAGCAGGTTCATTCCATGTACCTGTTCATGAAATAAACACACTGACTGAGGAGAAAGGGAAGTCCACATGCAGAATTGTCATGGAAGTCTTGAGTTCTGACCTCTGCCCAAATGTTTCCTAGTGCTGTCCCCTTCACATCAGCATGAATCAATTACTTTTCCTTATGGGGCCAGCCAGAAGGCCTCTGCTCCTCTTTTTCAGCTTCATTCTTTGCTTTATGATAAGGACTCAGATGTTTATTTCATGCTTTTGAAACTTTCCAGGTAGAACTATCATCTTCTCTACTGGTACTTTTAGTTCTTGCTTCTTTGATTCTGCCTGGCATCACAGCCTAGACCTGCCAGGTAGTCGGGTTAGACACACAGGAAGTTTTTTGACTATCAGGAATTGTAATGTTTCCTTAAGAGAAGTGGCCCATTCTTGTCTGACTTTTTATTGCCTTTCAAGGACTGGGTGAAGTATCCAGAAGGAGTCTATTAAAGACTGAACACCGATCTAGTCTCCATCTGAGGGTAGATGTCTGCTGATTGGGGCTATGCCTAACACTGTGGAGACTGGTCACTATGTCAGGGAATTTGTGGGTGAGGGTAGTGACAGCTGTTTTCTGTCTCAGGAGAAACTGAAGCTAGAGTATTTGGAGCAACTCCCTGGAATGATGAAGCTCTTCTCAGAGTTCCTGGGGAAGCAGCCATGGTTTGTTGGTGACAAGGTAAAAGGGAGGGAATCAAGATGGGTACCAGTTGTTCACATCTGTAATCCTAGCTACTCAGGAATCTGAGATGTGAACATCATAGTTTGAAGCCAGCCTGGGCAGGAAAGGACCTGAGCCTCTTACTTCCAATAAACTGTTACAAATAATGTATATTTGCCTTGAACAAAAAGAATCTCAGGAACAATGCCCAGGTCCTGATTTCAAGCTCCAGAACTGGCACACATACACTAAAAAGGGAATGAATGAGAACTTGTTCTTTCAAGAGTACAGAATTTCATGCTCACAAGCTGGGAGGCGGTGGCTCAGGCATGGAATCCTAGCTACTCAGGAGGCTAAGATCTGAGGATCATGTTTCAAAGCCAGCCTGGGCAGCAAAGTCCTGAGATTCTTATCTCCATAGAAAGCTGGAAGTGGTGCTGTGGCTCAAGGAGTGGAAGGACTTGCCTTGAGCTGAAGAGCTGAGGGACAGCACCCAGGCCCAGAATTCAAGCCCCATGACTGACAAAAAAAAAAGAAATAAAGAAAGAAAAATAAAGAAAACAAGAATTTCATGCTCCTTTATCCTTGGCTCTTTTGCAGATCACCTTTGTGGATTTCCTGGCTTATGATATCCTTGACTTGCACCGCATATTTGACCCCAAATGCTTGGACACATTTCCAAACCTGAAAGACTTCGTTTCTCGCTTTGAGGTGATACCTCTCATCCTCCTTTTCCAGGCTATGACCTCCTTCTTCTTTTCAGGATGTTTTTCTAGGCCTAGAGCTGAATGAAGAGCAACTAGGGCCTGTAGTTAGCAACTTGCATCTATTGGGCTGGCATTCCTACAGATAGAGCAATCTGTCCCACTGGACAGATTAGGAACTTGGGAGTGTAGGGGGTGAGTCACTTGTTCAAGATCTCAGTGCTGGGGAGGTTGTTCTGGGATCCTTGTGGTCCTCTGACTTCTAAGGGCAGCAATTTAGTAGCTTTCCAGGTTTTTTTTGCTAAAGGAAAATCTTCAGGCCTTATACAGTCTGGGTTTACTGCCCAGGACCTTGGGCAGAGTCAGCAGAGTATATTCAACAGGTATTAGGGAAGTGAGGTGAGGGATTAATGTGAATCCCCAAGATTCAGACAGTATTCACACCTGATCTGCAGGAGGCTTTGCTCAATCCAGTCAGATCAGTAGTTGGTGCTGGATTTGGAGAGGCCTAGGATAGAAGTATTCTATGGTGTGGGCCTTTCCTTCCACCTTTTTCCTTTGTTTTTTCCTTCTTCCTTTGCATGTGCCAGATGGTTCATCTGTGAATTGATCTATGAACTTATTTTTACTCATGTTTTCTGACCTTTTCTCTATGAGGCTCCATGTCAGGTGGGTACAATACAGAGAGATACCCCTTCCCCCATCTTGGCACTGAGTAAAGCATGGAATAGTTGGAATTCCAGACTGTGAGGTGCCCCACTTTAGTTCTGGGGAGCCCAGCCCTGTTCTCACCTCACAGCAGGGCCTGGGGCACCAAGAGTCCTTATATTTGAAACCCATAAAACCTACTTTAGGCCGGGCGCTGGTGGCTCACGCCTGTAATCCTAGCTACTCAGGAGGCTGAGATCTGAGGATCGCGGTTCAAAGCCAGCCAGGGCAGGAGAGACTGTGAAACTCCTATCTCCAATAAATCACTAGAAAACCAGAAGTGGCGCTGTAGCTCAAGTGGTAGAGCGCTTGCCTTGAGCTGAAGAGCTGAGGGACAGCGCCCAGGCCCAGAGTTCAAGCCCCACAACCCCCAAAAAACAAACAAACAAAAAAAAAAACCTACTTTAGGAGATTTGGAAGTTGTAGGCATCGGTGTGAATTATTTCAGACTAGAATTTGTTGTTTTCCCTTCCTCATGAAGTGTTGTGCTTTTGCAGCAAGTTCTCATCAGTTCTGGTTCTGGTCCAGATTATGTGGCCTTGGGGATTGTGCAAGAGCTGGCTTGACTCTGAGATGGGAGGGATGGGAGGGATAGGCAGGATGAGAGGGGGAGGGGCTGGGAGGGCTGAGGCTGCTGCTTGAAGCTAGTGTGGACTTGATCCATTGATACAGGCAACCCTTAGATTACACTGAACCCTTTAGAAATTGCCCAGAAACTGAACCTTGGTATAAGTCCCATATTACAATGGAATGTCATTTAGCTTAGTCTCTGTATCAGGGCTGGCAGTTGGGTGGGGTACAAGTGGAGAAAATTGGACTTTCTGCTCTTAGAGGATTGATTAGGACTTGCTCTATCTTTCCTTATGGGTCCTCCTCCGTGTGTGTGTGTGTGTGTGTGTGTGCTTAAACTCAGGGCCTCATGCCCTTGCTTGGCTTTTTCTTTTTTTCTTTTTGCTCAAGGCTAGCACTCTACCACTTGAGCCACATCTTCAATTTTAGCTTTTTTTTTTTTTTTTGCTGATTAAATGGAGGTAAGATAAGAATCACAGGGATTGCTCTGCCTGGACTGACTTCAAACCAGGATCCTCAGATCTCAGCCTCCTAAGTAACTAAGATT
>NW_012267362.1:1421362-1463089 GCF_000151885.1 Dipodomys ordii | reverse complement strand
GTGCATAATAGGGTGTGACCTTGACAGTGATTGGTTCCTCTTCCTCTCCTGCCAAGCCACCTGCTCCTTTTTGGCTTTCAAAAGGGCCTGTTCTCCGTTAATAAATGAGTTGTCTACCTGCTTGACTTGACTTCCCACTGAGTCTGATTGTCTCCCAGGCTGAGGGAGGCTGGGGAATCGGTGAGCGCCACACTTACCTTTCCTTGGACCTCATCTGTCTTTTCTTCGTGGGACTGGGACGGACAAAGACCCAACATCTGGCGCCCAACGTGGGGCACGAAAGGCAAATATACCTGCCGAGGCTAAGCAGTCTCTCAGGGTAAGTGAAACCGTTAGTATGGGTAATGGTATCTCACAGAAGAAGGAGGAGGAGGCAACATTAGGCCTAGAAGGAGTACAGGAGGACTTGGGAAGTGAGAAGGAAAAGGAACGGGTCAAATTGGACTGAGAACACACTGAAACATGCACAGTGGAAGTCAAAACGAGGGTGAAAATGACTCCATCTGACTCAGGTGCTCCTGACGGTCCTAGGTCCCTTCCCTATTCCCCCGATTGGAGGGGAGGTAGGGCACCCTATGAGACCTGGGAGAGGGACTTTCAAGACTCAGACCCCTACCAACCTTCAATGGAGGGGCCGAGGCCTGGGAAGTAACCTACTCGGAGACCTACCCTGGAAGGGAAGGGCCTCCTGAGAGCCTGGACTCTAGGCCACAGGATTCACTTCCGCAAGTGTATCTGGTCAATCTGGCAGCAGGGGCTAACAGGCCCTTGGAATGGTATCCATGGGAAGTTAAGGATCTTAAAGAGCTCCGCAAGGCGGTGGCAGAGGATGGCCTGAACTCTCCCTGGGCCCAGACCCTGTTCCAGGACATTGCTTATCACCCATGTGTCCTAAAGGACTGGCTGGATGTGGCCAAAGCCGTCCTTTCTAGTTCTCAGTTTATTAAATGGTGTGCTTTCTTTAAGGAGGAATGCAGAGTGCAGGCAGGGAATAACCAGCATTCTCAACCCTGGATACCTATTACTTATGCCATGTTAGCAGGGACAGGGGGAAGGGTACTCCACTGGCGTCCAACAGGCTACCATACCTGGCCCGTACCATGACCAGGTGAGGCAGGCAGGACTTGCCCCGTGGTACAAACTGGATGATGGGCCCACTGAGTCCCCCATAGCAGCAGTGAGACAAAAACTGGGTGAGCCTCTACCTGATTTTATAGACCAACAGAGCGTTCACCGTAAGCTGCCAGCAGGAGACCTCCGAGATCAGTTTGTAAAGCTGCTGGTTTGGGAAGGGATGAATGCAGACCACCACATGGCCTGCGGGGGATTGAGAGAGAGTTCCCTGAGCAGATGGGTGGTGGCCTCGCAGGATGTGGGAACGCAACAGCACCAGTCCCAATCATTAGCTTTAGCCTTACAGGCTCAGACATCTGCAATAACTGAGGCTATTACTCAGGCACTGGCAGCCCAGGGCCGAGGAACCCTAAGACCATCAGGGAGAGGGACTTGTTTTGAATGCGGGCAGGAGGGGCACTTTAAGAGGGAGTGTTCACAACAATCCCCCACCAACCAGCCCAGGGGGTCTATAGGGCCCCCTACACCCTGCCCCAAGTGCAGGAAGGGATACCATTGGAAAAAGGATTGTGGATCCAAGTTTGATTTAGATGGGAAGTCTTTAAACTTGGGGAGGGGCATCCTCCAGCCCCGTTAACTCAAGGAAGAACCCCCTCTGCTGTGAGGCCCAGGCAGCCTTGTGGCAGGGCAACCCAGGCCCATTGGACCGTCCCCCTGGTGGAAGGAGTCCACCCTAAAATGAGTATTCTCATAGGCGGAAAGAGGTTTCACTGCTTAATTGACATGGGGGGCAGATCGAACCATTCTTAGGGAGTAGGAACTACCTTTGGACTGGAAGCTTGCACCCGGGCCCCCGATATTGGCGGTAGGGGGCAACTCCCAGTCCAAAGATATGGTTGCCATAATGAAATGTACTAGCTCAATCGGAAAACATGGAAAGATACGCCCTTTAGTGGCAAAAGAAAACCTCACTGCCTATTTACAAGGGCATGACATGCTAAGACAAATGGACGCTGTGGTCACAACAGACCATCCTGGATGGAAAAGAAGTACAAAGGCTTAAACAGGATCTAGAGGGAGTTAAGGAAAAGGATTTTTTTAACTTTCATAATTACAGAGAAGAGCATAGGGGACCCGCTCAGGTGTACCCCCAATCCTAAAGGCCACTGTCCCCTGAGTACCTCCCATTAGGTGGAAGCCAAGAAGCCCAATCTGGGCAGAGCAGTGGCCATTGACCAAACCTAAACTTGTAGCTCTCCACCTTCTGGTGGAGGAACAGATAAACCTTGGGCACACACACCCTTCTATGAGTCCTTGGAACACACCTGTATTGTTACTCAAAAAGCCTCCGGGGCCTGGCTTATACTCCAAGACCTACGTAAGGTAAATGAAAGGATGGAGCTAGTAGGAACGCCCCTAAGAGGCATGCCCTGGACTCCCGCTATACCTTCAGAATATACCTTGGTTGTGATTGATAGTAAAGATTGTTTTTTTTTCTATCCCCCTACATCCAGATGACTGGGAGAAGTTTGCTTTCTCCATACCTTCTCTGAATTTTTCCCAGCCTGATGGAGGTTTGAATGGACAATGCTGCGACAGGGAATGGCCAATAGCCCGGCCTTTTGCCAACAATACTTGGCCACACTTTTAGGGACTGTGCTGGGTTCAGATACCTCCCTTGCCTATGCCTCCATGGATGATATATATCTGGGGCACCAAGACTCGAGCTGCCTGGAGGGCCTTCTGGCCCAAGTTCTCACCATATTAAAAAAGGGGATTTTTACCATAGCCCTTTATAAAATTCAAAACATAGCTCCTTTTAAGGTGCTTGGGACCCACCTTACCTTGACTCAGGCCAGCCCCCTTTAGCCTTTGGTGGATATTCCAGCCTCTCTAACCTTAATCCAACTTCAGAGTCTTTTAGGGGAAAT
Organism: Dipodomys ordii; assembly: GCF_000151885.1. Taxonomy (NCBI): domain Eukaryota; kingdom Metazoa; phylum Chordata; class Mammalia; order Rodentia; family Heteromyidae; genus Dipodomys; species Dipodomys ordii. The sequence goes on along the minus strand of NW_012267362.1, from coordinate 1,460,084 downwards.
CAATTGGCTGGTGCCATGGGTTTCTCCCTAAAGATAGTCTTGTGCCCTTATTTGCCCTGCTAAAAGACAGGACGCCCCAAGAAGTTATTACAATTACAGACAGCCATTGGGCAATATTTTTGCAGTTCCAAAAAGCCCTGGATGAAGTTTCCCTAAAGGGGTATTCTATTTTTGAGCCCATTTCCCTTTGGTTGTTTGCAGGTGTCACATTAATTTCAGCAGTTTTAACTCAAAGTGGGGAGCCATTAGAGTGGGTTCACACTCCCCTGGGGGGCACACCTTGGGTGTACTCTCAAGCAGACCAACTTGCAGATGCTATTGTTAAGGGACGGACCCAATCCCAAAGGCATTATGGCCTTGACCCTCCTGGGCCTCCATTGTGAGGTCCCCATCTTCCCACAGCCCAGCTCTGGTGCTTCAGATCTTGCTCTTCCCCATGGCTGTGGCAGCCAATTTTAAAGACTCAAGTGTGTGTGCTTGTGTGTGGGCACAGCAGTATTAGAAACTGAATTTAGGGCCTCTAGCTCTTGCTTGGCTCTTTTTTCCCCCCTCTTTCTAGGCTGGTGCTCTATCGCACCCCATTGTTTTTCCTTTTCGGATGGCAGACATTGAGTGGCTCACTCGAGCCAATGCTCATCTTGCTCTCTCCTTGGAGGGGTTTCTAGGCCAAATTGACTGCCATTATGGGCCATTCAAATGGACTGTCATGTTATGGCGACTTCCCCTCAAAATGCCATCTCTATTTTCTCCTACGCCTATTCCTGGGGCCCTCCATGTTTTTACAGATGAGGTAAAGCAGGCTCTGCCTATGCAGCCTTTGAGGAGCAACAAAAGACCTCGAGCTAACAAAGATTTCAACCTTGTCAAGGGTCAGCACGATGTAAAGAAATGCTGGCCATAATTATGGCCCTTCAGGACATTCAAAAACCCTTTAATTTGTATTCTGATAGCCTATATATGATTAACTTGCTCCCTCATATTCCCCAGGCACATATTAAGCTGGATGAAAACCCTATTTCTCCTTTTATGGTTACCCTTAAGGGCCTATTAGAAGGGTGGGGAGCCCCTATTCATATTCAACATTTGAGAGGGCATTCAAAACTTCCTGGGTTTTTATCCCTAGGCAATAATTGGGCAGACCAGTTAGTTACTGGCCCACAAGCATTAATGAACATTACAAGAAGCTACCTGTTTGCATGATTTAACCCACATTAATCGGAGAGGTCCTTAGCATAGATATCCTCAGATTCCTGTAAACGACCTCAAAAGGATAGTACATACCTGTAAAACATGGCAGCCCTTCTTAAGAGTACACTGTTACAACCACCAGGGGTAAATCCCAGAGGCCTTAAACCTAACATCCTCTGGCAAACGGATGTTACTCATTTCTTAGCCTTTGGTAAGTTTAAATATATCTTTGTTTCTATAGATACCTACTCAGGGGCATGCTGGGCCATAGCACATACAGGAGAAAGAATTAAGCATTCACAAGCACTTTTTCTTCAATGCTTTGCCACCTTGGGTCTACCAGCACAAGATAAAACCAATAATGGACCCTGTTTTGTTAGTAAAGCAATGTCAGATTTTTTTTGACAAATGGCATAATAATCATACTAAAGGAATTCCCTATAATCCCCAAGGCCAAGCAATTATGGAAAGAAATCACCAGTGTCTTAAAACAAAGAATGGGAGTTAGCCCCCATATATAGTTACAGATAACTTTGTTTACCATTAACATTTTAAATTTTTCAAAAGGGGCAACTGAATCCAGATTTCAGAAGCACTGGGGACAACTAAACCCTAAGCCCCAAGTAAAAGTCAGGTGGAAGGACCCCCTGACACTACAATGGAGAGGACCTGACCCCCTAGTTACCATGGACATAGGATTTGGATGCGTTTTCCCCATAGGGGAGTCTGCTCCCATTTGGATCCCTGCCAGGAACCTTAAGTTTTTACCCATCTCCTCTATTCAGGAGGATACCCAAGGATAAGCTAACCAACAAGGAAAGAAAAATGGCTATGGTGGCTGAGGCTTGTGTTTAAAAGAGAAAAGCCAGAAAGATAACTACTAACCATCCCTAAGGGCAACCAGCCCTTGAGAAGCTCTGGTGTTCTCTAACAATTGCAGATGGTGATATTCCAGCCCTTGGCTATCCTGACCCTCCCAGTCCCAGGAATGGCCCTACAGAATCTGCATCAACCTCAATGGGTACCTGGGCAGTGATCAGAGCTGGCAATGTAGAAATCATCAATAGCACCACAAGAGAAGCTGTACCTTCAACCTGGTGGCCTGACCTTCATTTTGATCACCACCCTATGTCATTATGTATGGACTGTTTAATATTTCTGTAGAAGCTAATTATTTTAATGTTACCTGCTTTAATTGTTCTTTTGCTAATTGTTTGTATAGTGCATTATTGAATTCATACTTATTGTTCCACAAGCACCTTTTGTTATGCTTCCAGTTTAGATCTTTTGCAACCCCACAGGCAAATAGCTGGATTAGAACAAGCCCCACCTCTGGACTCTGAAGTGGCAAAGACTGCTATCCCATCCTTGACTAATGTTAAAGGACTGGTAATGCCATTTCCTGGCCTGGTAATGCTTTTGCTGATGGTTTTTCTATGCCTTCCTTACATTATACGTGCACGGCAAAACTTTTATGAGCTTAGCCAGCTAGTTACATAAGATCAAGCTCCAAGTGAATGAATTTCCCTCAAGAGGAATCACAGCCAGAGACAGGTAAGAGGGGGTGTCAGTCTGACCAACCTAAGACAGGGCCTTCAGCCTCGCTCTGAAGAAGTTCCCGATGACGGGTAAGGCAGACAAGGCGACCCACCCAACCTAACACAGGTGGGTTCGCTTCTTTAAACAAAGATGGGGGAGATGATATTGGGAGCTATTGGGAGCTGACAGTAAAGCTCAAAGGTCATCTTGACCCTTGTGCTCACTTAAAGGCACATACAAAGAACTGGCTTACTTAAAAGACACTAGGTACCCAGGATTGCTTTGCTATGTCTGCAGTTTGTTTTAAATTTTCCTTGTTTTTCTGGACTATAGTAGAACGGCCTGAGTGTGGGGGCCCACGAGGATGCACCATACCGCATGTGTGGAACTCCCAGTACCCAGGCTGCTCCCATGTTCTGAAGAGGACGACCTTACTAGATACTGACTTTTATATATGCCCAGGAATTAATTGAGCTGCTTTGGACATTTCTAACTGTGGTGGGACTGATGTTTATTACTGTGCTAGGTGGGGATGTGAGGTAACTGGAACGGGCTCTTGGATCATGCACAAGGACCCTCCCTATCCTTGTCTGGTGAATCTCGCCTCCCAGACTTGCCTCGAACCCCCTGTGTGGCCAATGCTATCCTTATCAATGTAATCCTGTTAAAACAACCTTTACAGAGGAGGGAAAAGGATAACTAACTGGGAGTTGGATCTGCCATTAAAACAAAAAAGGGGGAATCTGCAGAGCACATGGGCAGCAAAGATGGCGCTGAGAGGGAGTTGAGTGGGCAGAGCCCGATTTACTGTAGAGCACATGGGCAGCAGAGATGGCGCTGAGAGAGAGTAGAGTGGGCAGAGCCCAATTTGCCTCACCTTCAGTGCATAACCAGCCCCTGGAAGCTTAGGCACATGATAGGGTGTGACCTTGACAGTGATTGGTTCCTTTTCCTCCCCTGCCATGCCACCCCCTCCTTTTTGGCTTTAAAAAGGGCTGCTCTCTGTTAATAAATTTTCTTCCTGCTTGAGTTGACTCCTTGCTGCATCTGATTGTCTCCCAGGCTGAGGGAGGCTGGGGAACGGGCAAGTGCCGCACTTACCTTCGGACAGACAAGAGCTGAGAAGTTCCATGACAGTTCGTGGCCTTGGATAGGCAGCTGATGGCGCCCATGGAATGGGCTCTCTGGCAGCAGCAGTAGGTGGTGTGAACTGTTCTTGGAGTGAACCTGATATCACCAATGCATGAGAGCCAGAGCACTTGCCCCTCCCAACCATGACTGTCAAATATTGTACAATCAGAAGACTTGTAACACTGGCCCCAGATGTGAATTGTCTGTCTTCCTGGACCCTGTCTCCTATGACTCAGAAGCCTGTGTCACTGCTCCAGCGGTTACCTGAACCCTCCAGATGAGGGTTATTATAGAATGGGCTCCTGTCATATCTCTTCCCTTTGGCTTTGCACTGATGGCTTCATGGCTTGTGCATATGGCATCCTTTCATTGGTTGAGCAGGTAAACAGCATTATGGGAAGAAAAAGTGAGCGAGAAATCAGCCTTATGGCTAGAAGCATTTGAGCAGGAGCCTGAGGCACTATGGGAACAAGAATGGCCATAGTGGGACATGTGTTATCTATCATTTTTTTGAGGAGGGGTTCTGGTCCTGGGGCCTGAACTCTGGGTCTGGGCGCTGTCCCTTAGCTCTTCAGCTCAAGGCTAGCATTCTACCACTTGAGCCACAGCGCCACATCCGGCTTTTTTCCTTTTCTAATGTCCTGCTTAGGAATCAAACCCAGGGCCTCATGCATACAAGGCAAGTGCTCTACCACTGAGCCACCTTCCCAGCCCCTTATCTGCCATTTTTTTAGCCCTACATACTTAACCATTTCCCTTTCTCTCATCTACTGTAAGATCACATCCCCCTAGTCCCACTCTACCTGCACCTCAGATCCTAGAAGAATTTCAGAAGTTTCTCATCTATCCATGGTTTGTGTCCAGGTAGATTAGGAAGGACCCCATCATTATTTAAACAAAAGATATTAATTTGTTTCATCCTATAATCTGTGAAATCCAATAAAATTTGCATTTAACTCTTTTATAATATATAGGCCTATAAACAAGTATAGTTTTTATAAATTGTTATTACAAAGAAAAACAGATTAGGATTGCTTTTCTTCCTGTGCACAGGGAGTATTTTATTTTTACTTGATTTATTTATTTAGCTTTTGTTGGTCATGGGGCCTGAACTCTGGGCCTGAGCAAGATCCCTCAGCTCTTCAGCTCAAGGCTCTACTACTTGAGCTACAGCACCATTTCTGGTCTTTTCTGCTTATGTGGTACTGAGGAATCAAACTCAGGGCCACATGTATGTGAGGCAAGCACTTTACCACTGAGCCACCTTCCCAGCCCTAGGAGTATTTTATTAGAAAAAAAATCTTTTTGCTGGTTGATTGGAGATAAGAGTTTCACAGATTTTTCTTCCTGGACTGGCTTTGAATCCCCACCCTCAAATCTCCTGGGGGCTGAGATTATAGGGTTGAGCACTAGCATCCACCTTGGTTTGGAGTATCTAGACAATTGGTTCTGTATCCTCCAACATACAAGGGACTTGCAATCATCTTCTACCTACATACACCTTCATACCATTGACTGACTTATACCATTGACTTCCTGAATTGCAGAGTGACCATGGGAATTCTCTTCATAATCTGTTGAATCAATTCATACATATATATATAATATATATATATACATGTATAGATATATGCGCACACATACACATGTATATGTATATATTAATAAACTGATGTATCTATTCATCTATTTTACCTATTCTGCTCTGCTTCTGTGGAACACTATTGACTATATTGTAAACAAATTTGCAAGTAAGTTGCAAAAATGGATGAATACATTTATATGATGAAATACAACAAACCATTATATTTTTTTTCTATTTGGAATGGACTGGATGGAGATTTGGAGGTACAATATTTTTTTTTTCACTTAAAAATCACCCAATCAGGTTCTGGTGGCTCCTGCCTATAATCCTAGCTACTCAGGAGGCTGAGAACTGAGGATCATGATTCTAAGCCTGCCCAGGCAGGAAAGTCTGTGAGACTCTTATCTCCAATAAACCACCAAAAAATTGGAAGTGGCAATGTGGCTCAAGTGGTAGAACGCTAGCCTTGGGCTGAATTCCTGAGGGACAGCGCCCAGGCTCAAAGTTCAAGCCCCCCCCCAAAAAAAAAGAGTCTCATGGACTTTCCTGCCCAGGCTGGCTTTGAAATATGTTCCTTAGATCTCAGCCTCCTGAATAGCTAGGATTATAGACATGACCCACCAGTGCCCAGCTTTTGATGGAGATTTTGTTTCAAGTCGTCATCTATGTGTATTTGTCCTGGACCATGTTGTGAACATGTCCCCTCTTTGTTTCTCTTTTTTTTTTTTTTGGTGTGAAGTCAGGCTTCAGGAAAATTTCCAAAAAGGGAAAAGAACTCCTATGTAGCCAGCTATTCCTTTGTGTACATGGCTCTTCTGCTCTCTCCCATCTTTCTCTCTGCCTGAATCCTCTTAGCATGCTGTGTCTTAGCACAAAAATAGTTATGATCAAGACACTATATTCTCTCTCTCTCTCTCAGTCGTGGGGCCTGGGCGCTGTCCCTCAGCTCTTCAGCTCAAGGTTAGCGTTCTACACTTGAGCCACAGCGCCACTTCTGGCTTTTTTTGCTTATGTGGTGCATGCGAGGCAAGCGCTCTACCACTGAGCCACCTTCCCAGCCCCTATATTTTCTTTTCACTTGTTATTGTTGTGTGTGTGTGTGTGTGTGTGTGCGCGCGTGTGTATGTGTGTGTGTGTGTGCGCGCGCGCACTACTACTTGGTCTTGAACTCAGGTCCTCAGGCTCTCACTTAGCTTTTTCACTCAAATCTGGCACTCTATCACTTGAACCACACCTCCACTTCCAGCTTTTACTAGTTAGTTTGGAGATAAGATTCTTTGGATTTGTCTTGCAGGGCCAGCTTCAAGCAGCAATCCTTATATCTCAGCTTCCTGAATAGCTAGGATTACAAGCATGAGTCACTAGTTCTTGGTAGGACATTCTACTTTTTCTCTTGATGCTGGAGTCTGGGTGAGGATTCAGGCCCTAATATAGGACAGTGATTCATAGTCATCCTCACTGTGCTACCTTCCCAGGTGGGTCTTTGTAGTAAGATGAGTTCTCTAAATCCTACCAAATGAGCTGTGCTCTTTCCAGATTACAGCAAAGCTAAGTGACCAACCCTTCCCATAGTTTGTGATGGTTGATATCAGCAAAATTCCTGCCTTATTTTGTTTAAAACTGTAGTCATCTCTGTACTAGGTGGCACTCTAAGTCCAGATTTACAACTAGTTTGTATCAGACAGCTATATAAAAAAGAAGCTTGGGCTGGGCATGGCTTAAGCAGGACCCTGAAATCAAACCGCAGACATACAACCAATATTTGTGGTGGAAACATGCACAATCCTTTCTTTGCTTTTCTTTTCTTCTCTTCTTCTTTTTGTTTTCTTTGTAGGTGGGTGTGTATGCGTGTGCACATGCACCTGTACCGGGGCTTGAACTCAGGACCTCTCACTCTCGCTTAGCTTTTTCCCTCAAGGCCAGTGCTCTAACACTTGAGCCACGTCTCCACCTCTGGCTTTTTGCTCATTAACTGGGGGAACAAGGGTTAGAGATTTTCCTGCCCAGGCTGGTTTTTCCACATTATCATTGTTATTAAATCCCCTCCCCACACTCTGCAATACTAGCATATTGGAACTCTTGCTCCTGTCTAAACATAACTCCACTCCTTGATCCATATCTACCACTAAGCCATATTCCCAGCCCATTGTTGAATTATTATATGTTCTTCATATTGGTTCTCTGTCAGATGAATAGCTGGCAAAGGTTTACTTCCATTCTGTAGGCTGTTTCTTCTCTCTGTGAATTATTTCCTTTGCTCTGTAGAACTTTATGTTTAATACTAGTTTTCAGTTCTTGCCTTTATTTGCTGAGTCATATGAGTCAATTCCAGGTTCTCTTTGCCTGTGCCAACATTTTGCAGAATTTTCCCAACACTTCCTTGTACTGAGGTCTTTGATTCCTTTTCAGCTGTTGTACAGGGAGAGAAACAGGGATCTAGTTTCAACTATCCAGTTCTCCAGCATCACTGGTTGAAGAGGTGATTCCATTCTTTTTACAGCTGAATAGCATTCCATGGTATATGTACACCATTTCCTTTTTCCATTTATCAATTGATGGACACTTAAAGGTTGATTTCAGTTTTTTGACTATATTGTGAATAGTGCTGAAATAAACATGGGAATACAGATGTCTTTCACATGCTGATTTGATTTCCCTAGGATAAATCCTCCATAGTGGCATTGCTAGATCATTTATAGTTCTATTTTTAAATTTTAGAGGAACGACTATATTGTTTTCCATAATGGGTATAATAATTCACATTCATAAGAGTGTACAAGTGTTTCCCCAAGCCATCACATACACTTCTCCTTCCTTCCTTCCTTTCTGCCTTCCTTCCTTCTTTCCTTCCTTCCTTCCTTCCTTTCTGCCTTCCTTCCTTCTTTCCTTCTGGCCTTTCTGCCTTCCTGTCTTCCTTCTTTCTTGTGCCAGTCCTGGGGCTTGAACTCAGGGCCTGGGAACTGATTTTTGTTCAAGGCTAGCAATATACCACTTGAGCCACCACATCACTTCTGGCTTTTGGTTGGTTAAGTGGAGGTAACAGTCTCAGACTTTCTTGTCTGGGCTGGCTTCGAACCATAATCCTCAAATCTTAGCCTCCTCAGTATTTACAAGTCAAGGTGTGAGCAACCAGGGCCTAACTACTTGTTTTCTTTGTTCTTTTTTTTTATTTTTTTTTGGGGGGGGTTTGTGGTGAGGCCTGAACTCTGGGCCTGGGTGCTATCACTCAGCTCTTCAGCTCAAGGCTAGCGCTCTACCACTTGAGCCATAGCACCACTTCTTGCTTTTATATTTTCTGCTCATGTGGTGCTGAGGAATCAAACCCAGGGCTTCATGCATGCAAGGCAAGCGCTCTACCACTGAGCCACCTTCTCAGCCCTCTTTGTTCTTTTTGAGAATCACCTTTCTTAATGTGATGAGGTATATCTCATTGTGATTTTGGTTTGCATTTTACTGATGATCAGTGATATTGAGCGTTTTTCACATATCTACTGTCCATATCTTCTTTTCAGAAATGTTGATTTTGGTATATTACCCTACTTTTTAATCCAGTTATTATAATTATTTGTTATTGAGTTTGTTAGAGTTCTTACATATTTCAGATATTAATCCCTTGTCAGATACATAGTTTGCTAATGTTTTCTCCCATTCTGTAGACTCTGTCCTTACTTTGTTGCTTATTTCTTTGTAGAGAAGAGACTTTTAGGTTTAGTGTAACCCCATTTGTCTGGTTTTGCTTTGGTCTCCTGTGCTTTTGGGGTTTTGTGTATACTAACATCCTAAAGAATTTTCCCTATGTATTTGTCTGGGAAAACGTTTCTGCCCAAACCATCTCAAACTGAGATTCTTCAGCTCTTAGCCTCTTGAGTCTCTTTCTGTAGCCTAGACTGCCCATCAACTTGTTACCCTCTTGCTTTCTACCTGAGTGCTGGCATTAAAAGCACACACCATCATACTTATTTTGTGTTCATTTTTGTAAATGATGAGGGATTAGGAACTATTTTATCCGGATGCATTGTATCATAAACTGACATGTTTAATTGAATCACCTTTGCACAATCACTTAAAGATAATTTAAAAAATTAAAAGAAAAAGAGAAAAAGGGTCTCCTTTCATAACTTTGAATGTGAACATAATTATTTTCTTTTTTCAGGTTAAGAAAATTTCTGGATTTCCTAAATTTATACACACAGTATTTAAGAAATTTTTTCCATGAAGTAGATACATTTTAACTTGTGTATAGTTATTTACTTCTAGTAAGTTGTATTATAAAAAATAACGGAGGTAACTTTATGTAGAATTTCTGTGAATTGCCTTAAAAGTGTTACCATAGAGCTCAATGGAATTATGGATTCCAGTCTAGGAGTCATTCTACCATGTTCTACCAATATATGTTGATGACCTGCACAGTGTCTCTTTAAAGAGTTAAAAACAGTCCTCACTATATGCTCAGGATATAGCATACAGATATCCAGAGAATTGAGCAACATTAGGGCAAATTACTGTGAGGTCATTAATGGACCACAGTCCCTTGCTTCAGGCCCACTTCCAATGTTTCCAGTCCTGATTGCCCCCTTCTGCCTTTCAGAGACCTATGGCACCCACTTAGATGTCTCTCCTGGCTGGTGGGGATTCTGCCTTTGAGATTCTGCTGGTCCAGGCCTTCTTTTTCTTTGACAGAGCTGTCCTCTGCAAGAGCCCACCTTCCCAGCTCCTGAGAGTCCTTGCCCTGGACAGCATGGCCTCCCTTTCCTTCACCCAGCCTCCCTCCCTGTCCACTCTTCTCAGGGCATACATGAAGATGTGCCTCATGTTTCCAAAGTCTCTCCCTGTTGTTCCCATTTCAGTTGTCTTCTTTGACATCCAAACTACAGTCTAGTGAGGGGCTGTATTGCTCCTGGGGCCTGGTGTGTGAGAGGGGTCAATAACTGGCCTCCTACCTCAAGAAAGGAGTCTTTGACCAATACATATGAACATACTACTTTGGTTCTTCGACAGTTATGATTCTAATGTTTTAGCTTAAAATTTTATTTGCTCAATTGAGTCTAGAACCTTTCTCCCTGAAGATATACAACACTCAGAGTGACAAGTAATTTGTAAGGACTTAAAACAATGTGAAGGGCCAGCCCTGTGTGAGAGCAGGGCACTGGGTCTCTGTGCACAAATCCAGAGAGAACCTCACTTGAGGCCTAAGCTTACACACAGAACTGGACAAAACCGGGGAGCAGTGGCCGCTGGGCCTGTACTGTCAGCTCCAGTGTCATGGCTCTGAGCGACTCACCTTAGCAGAACTCTGCAGATCATCTGATTTCTAAGATCTCCTATGACAAAGTGGAGGATTATCCTTTCAGGTGATTACTTGCAAGGTATTCCTCACAGCCTGAGCCACCCAGAGCCTGCAGGAACTCGACAGTGATGGAGACTGAACTATGTCACGAGGAGAACGCAGGAGAACGTTATGGATATTCTTGTCACCCAACAACACTGCCAAAGCATCGTGGATTCAGCAGAGCAGGGTTCTGGCAATGACCCTCTGGCTGGGCTGGGGAGCAGCCTAGCTGAACCCAGGCTTGGCTTCTGGAGGCCCAGTCCTGGGAGGTTCCTGGCAGGGGCTGCATTGATTGTTACTCCTCCTAGTGGGTGTGGTCCCAGCGCTAAATCCAGGCTTTCCGGATTGGCAGAGGTGTTGGACGGGGCGGCGCCAAGAGGCACGGGGCGGGCCGAAGACTGACTTGGGCAAAGCTGAGCTTTCTTCCTCAGTTGGCCTCAAGTGCTGCTGGAAGCCAGTCGGGGCGAAGTCAGTCTGCTCAGTTCACAGCACCAGCACCATGCCTATGACACTGGGTTACTGGGACATCCGAGGGGTGAGCGAGGGGTCCCCGTGGAGAGGGGTGCAGGGGCGCTGGTTGGGAACACGCTGAGTAATTGGGGACTGCTTCTGGAACAGTAGTTGCTGGATGGAATCTGCTGTTCTGCCCTCCCCCCTCCCCGTGTGTGTGTGTGTGTGTGTGTGTGTGTGTGTGTGTGTATGTGTGTGTGTGTGTGTGTGAGAGAGAGAGAGAGAGAGAAGACATTAGGCATAAACAAGTTTCTGAGCACCCCTCCTCCCTCCCAGTGTCTGACTTGTGTCACCTCCCATCTCTCCCAGCTGGCCCATGCCATCCGCCTGCTTCTAGAATACACAGACACAAGCTATGAGGAGAAGAAATACTCGATGGGAGATGGTAAAGACACTTCGTGGGCAGAATCCTGACCCCTCCTGCGCTGCCCATTGGAGCCCTGACACCTATACTGTGGTCACCTGTTGCTCAGCTCTGCAGGTCTCCTCCACTCGCATGCAGCACCTGCCTGTTCAGGAAACCCTTGGAGGACCCAGTGTTATTTTTCAAGGCAGGGGCTGGGAGTGGAGGGTTGTCTGTAATTCCGTTTGGTTTCCTGAAGTGCTGACTTAAATTTTTTGTGAGCCTGGTTTTGTAAATCTCTCATTGCATTCTTTGTCCTTGTAGCCTTGGAAGGTGGGACACAGCTGGTCAGAGTGCAGATCCCTTGCCTCAGGGGGTCCTGGGGAAGGAGGGCTGGACTCAGGGAGGTTTGTTTTCACTTGATCTTGTCTACCACAGCTCCTGACTATGACAAAAGCCAGTGGCTGAGTGAGAAGTTCAAGCTGGGCCTGGACTTCCCCAATGTAGGTGCAGGGGAAGGGGTGGTCTGGGGAAATGAGAGTGACCTTCTTGCATCTCTTTTTCTAGCTTGTAGGTTTTAGGATCAGTTATTCCAGACTGTTTGTGTTTTTCTCTGTGATGCTCCATGTCCCAGCCCTTGCCGAGTATTCATGTAGGGCTCAGCATGGCCAGGCACACTGTGTCTGTCCTAACCCAGGGAAGGGCTGCTGGGTCCTGGGGCCCCTTGTAACCTTCCCTGCTTGTACATCCAGCTGCCCTATTTGATTGATGGAGCTCACAAGATCACCCAGAGCAATGCCATCCTGCGTTACATTGCCCGCAAGCACAACCTGTGTGAGTGGGGCTGGTGGCTGGGTGGGTGTGTAGGGGCGGAAAGTGGTCATCCCTTGGACTTGTTTGGGGTGGTGTGGAGAGGATGCAACTGAGTTGTGTGGCTGCAGGTGGGGAGACAGAGGAGGAGAAGATTCGTGTGGACATTTTGGAGAACCAGGTTTGGGACACTCGCGTACAACTAGGCACGATTTGCTACAGCCCTGATTTTGTGAGTTTTTCCTTAACCTGAATGAATTATGGTTGGGTTAGGGTTTTAGACCCTCAGATTCTCATCTGCTCTGGTTCTGTTTGCCATCTGAACTCTCTGAACTCATTGTGCAAGTACTGTTCCTAACTACCAAATAGAGTAAATCTCAAATCTAACAGCACATCAGATGCAACTTACAATTAATTTCCACTAACTCTTAGGATTCAGCTCAGCTTCTCCAGGGGAAAATTCAGTATCTGGACAGTAAAGTTTGTGTTCAGAATTCCTCAGCTGAAATCACTGATTTCTGCACTGAAAACTAACTACATCACTGATCCTGGAATACATATCTTTAAAGTAGGAAGAAGAAGAGGACAATTGAGTGGGAAGGGCACTCTCCCCTGGGAACTGTGTCCCAGTTGTTTTCCCAGAGTGCCAGTCCCCTTAACACCCACAAGGATGAGCTGGCTTTCTGGAAAGTCTACATGGATGAAGCGCCTCTCATCCTTCCCCTTCCTTCCTGCTCCTCAAATTCACTTTCCTTTTGTTTTGTTTTTTAATGTTACAGAAGTCTGTGCCTTCTCACTGACCTTCCACTATGTAGAACATCCTGCTTTTATTTCCCTGAGTGTTTTCCATTGTTTGCATCCTTGAGTCTGCCTGAGTTCATAGCTTGATGGTTCCCACAGCAGTTTTGGGCCTCAACCATAGGAAGTGTCTTGTACATCAGTGGTGACAGATGGGGGACAGTGTTGGATTCCTCTCGGGCTTCTCATCACCCCTGAAATATGGGCTCTGTCACCTATTTATTTAAAAAATGGTGATGCATTCAATAGAAGCTTGAACCCTGGAATAGCCCCAGTTACATGGGAGGTAGCTGTCCACTCCTTCCTAGGCTGGGGTCTTCTCAATCCAGCTGAGAGCAAGCTCTGCTGGGGGCAGCTAGGGCTTGCATCTGAAGGTGCACTTACTGCTGTTTTCTGCCTCAGGAGAAGCTGAAGCCTGAGTACTTGGAGGGCATTCCTGACAAAATGAAGCTCTTCTCCCAGTTCCTGGGGAAGCGGCCATGGTTTGCAGGGGACAAGGTAAAGGGAAGAGTCATGCTGAAGAGAACTTGTTTTTCCTCTTGGTTGTGAAATTTCAGTCCATTCATTCTCAGCTTTCTGCAGATCACCTTTGTGGATTTCCTGGCTTACGATATTCTTGACCAGCACAGAATGTTTGAACCCAAGTGCCTGGATGCGTTCCCCAACCTGAAGGACTTCATGTCCCGCTTTGAGGTGACACCCTCCAATCCTCCTTCCTCATAGATGAATTTCTTCCCTTCTCCCTTTCTATGATGCCTCCATAGTCCTGGAGCTGAGTGAAGAATAACTAGGGTTTACTGCTCACTGGCTTTCTGCCAGCCCCTGTGCTTGGCGATTTGCATCAACTGAGCTAAATTTACCATGATAACATTCCTGCAGGGTGGTTAGATCAATCCATCCCATTGGACAGATTAGGAACCTGAGAATGTTCAATGTCCCAGTGCCAGGGAGGCTGTGCTGGGTTGTGAGCCTCTGGTTTAGCCTAAAGGCAGCCATCAGTGGCTGTCTGCTTTGTAGGGGAAGGAAAATCCCCAGAGCTTGTGCAGCTTGAGTTTCCACCCTGTAGAGAAGGAGGAGGAGTCAGCAGAGTGTGAGCAGGTGTCACTGAGAGAGTGAGATGAGTTGGGACTGATAGGAAGTACCAAGACACAGACAATATTCACACCTGCTCTGTAGGAAGCTTTGCTTGGTTAGATCCCTGGCTAAGGAAGAACTGAGACCCCAGCACTATGGTTAGTGTTGGACTGAGTAGATATGCCAGGCCTCTGTTGCAGGAATTTATCTTCACTTGTTCAATGTTCATCTTTCACCTTCTATTCCTTAGTATCTCAAGTATGAAACAGGTTGAATTCTCACTCAGTGTCCCTCATAGTCTCTGCCTATCTTCTCTGAATAAGGCTCATTGCTTGGCTCCATGGGACTTAAATGATGTCTCCCCATCGAGGGCTGAGATAGCAGAATGCAGTGGACATTCTAGATGGTGAGGTATGCATGGTGCTACCTAGACATTGAGGAGCCCAGCCTGGGCCTCACCTCACAGCTAGTCATGGGCCTCCCAGAATCCACTTGTTTGACACCCATAAAGCCTTCTTTGTTAGAGATTTGAGTGTTGGAGGTGTCAGTGCAACTGCTGGAATCTGTTCTCTTTTTCTCCTCCCCACGAAGTGACATGCTTTCCCTAGCCAGGTTTTATCAGCTTTGGTTCTGGTCTAAAAGATGTGGCCTTGGAGATTGTGCAATGCTGTGGGTCTGTAGTGGGTTGGGATGGAAGACACCAGACATCTTCACACTGAAATCAGCCAGCTCTGCCCAGATTTGCCTTGTTGGGTTTTTCTCTTTCTCTGTCTCTCTCTCTCTCTCTCTCTCTTTCTTTTTCTTTCTTTTCTTTCATCCCTTACTTCATTCTTTCCTTCCTTCCCTCTTATTCCCTCTCTTTCTACTTTCTTGTGTTATCTTGTCTTTCTCCTGGAAATGTCAGAGTTTTGGCAGTGTGCTTTCATTGAGGCATACCTCTAGTCTTTTTTGGTGCATGATTTTTTTCATGTGATTGTTTTTTTATATTTGTTCTGGTGATAGGGCTTGAACTCAGGGCCTGGGTACTGTCCCTGAGAATATTTTGCTCAAGGCTGGTATTCTACCACTTGAGCTCTACCTCTCCACTTCCAGCTTTTTGCTGGTTAGTTGGAGATAAGAGTCTCATGGACTTTTCTGTCTTGGCTGGCTTTGATCCTCAACCTTCAGATCTCAGTCTCCTGAGTAGCTAGCAGTACAAGCATGAACTACTGGTGCCTGGTCTGTGCTGGTTACTTCTGAGCCAGGGTCTTGCTTCATGCTGGGTGTTGCTTCTAGAGCACAATCGTCCTGGATTTCACTGTCCAGTGTATCTTTGATGAGAGACATGTGTGACCATGCCTAACTCCTACTGAAATAGGTCCTGTAGACTTTTCTGTTTGAGTTGGCCTGGAATCACAATTCTCCCAATATCATCCTCTCAAAGCAAAGTAGCTAGGATCATGGGTGAGTCACTGGCACCTGGCTAGTCCTTTGATCATTGAGTCCTTTTATTTGGGCACTGAAAATATGGTACATAGTATACTTAAGGATTCGCTTAGTCATTTCCACTACAGGGCCACAGAAAGTATGGGTTCAGGTGCCTGCTTTCAAAGTTAGTGCTTTCTGCTACAGAAGAATGATAAGCATGTATCTGTCCTTTTTTTCTGGCTCACTTTTCATGGAGTCCCCTTGCAGTCAGGATTTGCTGTGTTACAGAGTAAGACCTGGGATCTCTTTCTGCAGACACTGTCAGGTCTTGGCCTCTCTGTTCTGCTAGATCTCTCCTCTGTGCTAACTGAGATAAGGAGGGGCTTCTCTGTGAAAGAAGAGCATGTCTGTACAGACAACACAGGATAGGGCTTTGAGCGGGGAGTTTGGGGCCAATTCCCAGTCAGCATAGAGTGACAGGCTGATTCCAGCCCTGGGAGGGTTTTGTTTTTGTTTTTTTGTCTATATTGTAATGTGTACTTTATATAAAGAATCTTACATAGTGAGCAGAATTTTCTTCAGTATAAGGAACTGAAGAGCTTCCTTCTCATGGCTAGGGGGAATCCATAGACTAGAACGTGCCCTGGCCTTTGACCCCCCCCCCCAAGAACAGAGTGTTCTTAAAGGAAGGATACTTGGTCCATTGGACAGAAGATCTGATCTGCTTTCTCCTTCTTACTCACAGGGCTTGAACAAGATCTCCACCTACATGAAGACCAGCCGCTTTCTCTCTAGACCTGTGTTTGCAAAGATGGCCCTGTGGAACCCCAAATAGGACGCACAGCTGTCCTTACTGGCTCTGGGACCTTGGAGACAGATCCAGACCAGACCTGTAACCTGAGACAGTTTTGTCATCCTTTCCCTGAAAAACCTAAGCAATTCCATTGTACTTAAGACCCCATCTCAGTTCTGCGATTTAACTCCTGGCCCACTTTAGCCCCAATGCTAGGAATTTATGACAGAAAGCCAGGCACAATTCTTGGAGCCATAGATGGCGTTTGCTTAAGGCAGGTGTTAGCCCCCAAGTGACTTTGCCCCTGAGTGACCATGAGCTAAGAGTTTCAGTTAAAACATATAATGTTCCCACCAACTGGTTCTTCAGAGCCCAGAGCAAAACATGCTATGCATACTGTTGGTCCAGGTGTGACTCATAACCATTTGTGGTCAAGCTGTGGACCAAGGATATTTTTTGTAAAGGTCAACCAATCACATTTGCCCACCTTAGCTTGTTTGAAATGTTAACCAATCATGTAATTTCTCATGTAAAAGTTCCTTAAAGTTGTTTGTTCAATACTATAAAAACTGCGCTGATTCTATGCTCAGGGCCTCTTAGCGTCACCAGTTGCTGGGTGTGCGGAGGACCAAGCTGGAGCTTGCAATAAACGACTCTTTGCTGTTTGCACTGATCGTGGTCTCTGGTGGTCTGTGAGGGGGCATCTGAAAACGGGGTACTTCATCCCTTTGTATTGCCTTTTTTTTTCTATTACTTCTACCAGTGCTTTTCATAGAGTTGAAGTCTCAGCTCCTCATTTCTTCAGTAGAATCCTCCCACTCTCCTTGTCCCTGACCTGAAACAGGGTGCCTCTGTTCTGCTTGGAGGAGCTTGAATGACTCCAATCCCCAGCAATGCCTGAAAGCCCAGCTTTGCCTGCTGTGCAGACCCTATTCCCCACTATGGGGCTGCCAGTCCGTGTGACCCCTGATAAAGCTGTACTTGCTCTGTTCTGTGTCTTGTGTTTTTTTTGTGTGTGAGAGGGTCCAGGGGCTTGAACTCAGGGCCTGGGAGCTGCCCTGAGCTTTTGTGCTTAAGAGCTTCATCACTGGAGCCTCATCTCTACTTCTGGCTTTTTGGGATTCATTGGAGATAAGAGTCTCAGGGACTTTCCTGCCCAGGCTGGCTTTGAACAGGGATCTCAGCCAGATCTGAGCCTCCTGAGTAGCTAGCTTTATAGGCAGGAGCCTGTCTTGTTAAGACTGACTCAGGGCTGACTGTATTAATGGTGTTGGGGTTCTTTGTTCTGTTGTCTATAGCTGGACTGGCTGATGGGGTTGGGACTCTGGGTGATTCAAGGAGATGTGAGCTAGGAGGCAGGGTCAGCATCTTGGTTTGGTATGTGGAAACCAAAGACAAAAGAGATGACATTGTTGCAGAAGGGCCAGCAGGAAATCAAAACATCCTGCTTCTGCCCCTCCCTAATCCCATTTGTCCCTCAGATTTCCATAGCCTTCCCCTGACCCTAGGAGGAAGAGAATTTGCAGAAAGGACCTTATTGGGAATTAAAAAAAAATCCAGCCTGGAGTTGGTAGCTCACACCTGTAATCCTCTCTACTCAGGTGGCTGATATCTGAGGATCAAGGTTCAAAACCAGCCAGTACAGAAAAATTCAGGAGACCTTTACCTCCAATAAACTACTCTGAAAAATCTGCAAGTGGCACTGTGGCTTAAGTGGTAGAGCACTAGCCTTGAGCACAGGCTCAGAGAGAGTGCCAAGGCCTCAAGTTCAAGCTCAGAACTGGGGAGAAAAATCCAGTCAGAATGTTATGAGACTCCACCAATAGAAAGACCACTTTTCAAATGTTTCATTATATAAAGGGGCAACCAATCAGGGCATAGCTCAAGGTATAAAAACCCCTAGATTAAGTCAGGTGCTGGTTGCTCACACCTATAATCCTAGCTACTCAGGAGGCTGACCTGTGAGGATCATGGTTCAAAGTCAGCCCAGGCAGGAAAGTCCATGAGACTGTTTTCTTTTTCTTTTTTGCCAGTCATGGGGCCTGAACTCTGGGTCTGGGCGCTGTCCCTCAGCTCTTCAGCTCAAGGCTAGCGCTCTACCACTGGAGCCACAGCGCCACTTCCGGCTTTTTCTGTTTACGTGGTGCTGAGGAATCGAACCCAGGGCCTCATGCTTGCAAAGCATGCACTCTACCACTGAGCTACGTTCCCAGCCCCTCCATGAGAGACTCTTATCTCTAATTAGCCACAAGAAAACTGGAGGTAGCGCTGTGGCTCAAGATGTAGAGCACTAGCCTTGAGCTAAAGAGCTTAGGGACAGTGCCTTGGTGGCCCCCAGGCCTAGAGTTCAAGCCCCACAACTAACAAAAACAAACAACAATAACATAAAAAACCCTTAGATTGAACCACTTAAAGACAGCAGCATAGACACTTCTGAATGTCTTGAATGAAGTCTGATGTCTTGAAATTGGTCCCTAATACAACAGTGTTCAGAACTAAAGGCTCTGGAAAATGATGGGATCATAAAGACTCTGAGCTCATCAATGGATTAATCTATTGTGAATTAATAACCTCATAGACTATTAGAAGATTATGGAAACTTTGAGAGGTAGGGTCTAGTCAGATGAAGTACATCATGCAGGAATGGGTGGGAGACTGAAGAATCTATTTCATTCTAGCCCCTTCCCTTCACTCTTTGCTTCTGGGCATCATGAAATGAGCAGCTTTCTCCATCACCCATTCCCTGCCATAATATTCTGCCTCTCTCCACAGGCCTAGAAATAACAGAGCCAAGTAATCATGAACTGAAGCCATGATCCAAAATAAATATTTTCTTTACATCGATTTTTTTCTCAGACATGTTGTCAAGCAGGCCTACTAAGAGGGACAGATATTTGACCCCACATAGGTACTTTAGATCGAAGACATCTGGGGCAAAGGACCAGTTGTCTGGAAATCAAGAAAGGACATAAATCACCTTTCTTGTTCTTGTCTAGGCTGGGAGGTTTCAAGTTCTGGTACATGTGTTCAGATCAGATGGGAAAGCAGAAGGCAAACCCACCCACCCCAGGATAGGAGGGGTCCAACCAACCCAAACTCATATCTAATCCAAAAGGCCTTCAACAGTGAGTGATCACTGCTTAACAAATCAAACCAAACAAACATCCCTCAAGAGGGAGGGCCCTAAGGGCCAAATATCTAGTGGGAAACAGAATCCTCTGACTTTTTCTTAATGGGTAACAAGGAAGTCCCCACCCCACTCTAGGATCCTGCGCATTCTTCCTACTTACTTTCATGGTTGATTTCACCTTCAAGTAAACTTACTCTTTTTACCTTAAACTCTATCCTGCCTTTTCATTCTTAAAAGGGCAGAGAAATGAAGCTGAAGTGCCTCTAGACCACTTCAGTAGCACACTGTGAGGTGCACCTGGTGGCTTCTGGGTGCTGTGGAGAATAGCCTGGGTCTTACCTCATAACTAATTCTGGGTACCTGGAACCCACTTGTTTGATACCCACAATACCACAATTGATTTGGGAGTTGGAAGTATCAGTGCCAACAGCTCAGCCTGGAATCTGTTTTCCTTTCCACTTCCTGTCAAGGAATGTGCTTTCTCAGATAGCTGCCATCTGCTGTGGTTCTGGTGCAGGCTGAATGGCACTGGGGATTGTGCAAGAGCTGCCTTGACTATGGGAGGAAAGGCCGGAGGGTGAGCCAAATGCTGCAGCCCGAGGCCTGCAGGGCTTGGGTACAAGCGAGCCTTTAGAAATTATCTTGTCACTTCCTCTTCTGGTAGAAGCTCAACAACATATGTGACTGTCCAGCCTGGTCCCTGTATCAGCTCTGGAGATGAGGTCAGGTAGGACACAATGAGATTGAGCTCAGTGTTACAGAGAAATTAGGACTTTTCACATCTCAAGAATCCTGCCTTTCTTTGTGGGTGTTCTTGAGGTTCCCTTTCTTTCAAAATTTACTGAGTCACTGGGAAAGATCTGGGCCCTTTATTAATATGGAACTGGCATAATCTAGATTTCTTTCTCATTAGAAGTCCTTTATCTGTGCAGACACAAGCAAGTGAGTTTCTGTGCAGACAGACATGCATATATATATATATATATATATATATATATATATATACTATCATATCTTATATGTGATATATGTAATATATATAATGTTACCATATATGTGTGTAAGAGCACGTACATGCACCAGAACAGAGTCTTAAACTCAAGGCCTCATACTCTTGCTTAGCTTTTCCCATTCAAGGCATTCACTCTACTCCTTGAGCCACACCTCTACTTCCAACATTTGGCTGGTCAATTATGGTCTCAGATTTGTCTGTCGAGGGCTGGCTTCAAACCTTGATCCTCAGATCTCAATCTTCTGACAGGTGTGAACACAAGTGTCTAGTTTGAGTAGGTGTGTGTGTGTGTGTTAAAATTTGCCAGAAAACCATGCAGACATCCAGGTACAAAGAAAAAGAAAGGTTTATTGCCAGTAAATAGGCCTCAAGACCCCTTTTCACAAGAGAGAAGTGGCTGCTATTGTCTGAGGTGACCTATATAAACTAGGAGGTTTAGGAGGGGCTAGAAGGGGCTAAAAGGTGGAGAGCCTGGTGTGGACATGAGGACCAGGGACTTCATCATGATGGATTCGCATTGATGGCTGCTGCCTAAGTAGTGGATAGGGGGCCCTGTAGCTGCCCACCTGAAGGTCACTCTAAGAGGCTCTTGTTACC
Source organism: Dipodomys ordii (assembly GCF_000151885.1). Taxonomy (NCBI): domain Eukaryota; kingdom Metazoa; phylum Chordata; class Mammalia; order Rodentia; family Heteromyidae; genus Dipodomys; species Dipodomys ordii. The sequence continues at coordinate 1,438,838 of NW_012267362.1, read as the reverse complement.
TTATATGGTGGTAGCTGCCCCAGAGGAGTGCCATCTCGAGGTAAAGGGGGTTGGAGGCTGATTATTTACTGCCTTTACTACACTACATGGGTCTGGTGTTGCCTAGCAAAGGAGCATGATAAGCTGTGGAAAGGGGAAGAAGCGTGCTAAGGTATGGGAAGGGAGCTCATTGGGCTGTGTGTGTGAACTTGGGAGCTTTAACTAAGTTTGTGCAGTGTCCCTGAGCTCTTTTTCTCAAGGCTAGTGCTCCACCACTTAATCCATAACTCTACTTATGGCTTTTTGGTGGTTAATTGGAGATAAGAGTCTCTGGTTTGTCTGCATAGGCTGGCTTCAAAGCCTGATGCTCAGATTTCAGCCTTCTGAGTAACTAGGAGTATAGGTGCCAGGCTTGAGTGGATATTTTTGAATCTTCTTCCTGAGATCTCTTACCAGAGATCTCTAAGATATCTCTTCCCAGGGCTGGGGAGCTAAGCAGACTGGGTTGTGGCCTGGTACTGGACTCCTTTGGAAATATTATTAGAGTCTCGATGTGCTATTGTTAGAATGAGGTTTAGTCTGCAGTCCAGGTACCCTTATATTCTGTCCCCACTGGCAGGGTCTGAAAATGTTCTACAGCTACCAAATACAGCTGTTTTCTCCCAGGATTTGTTTTTTCCAATTGTGGTCACATGGGGGTATCTAGTGGCATCTTGAAAGAGCACCAGATGGGCGTGAGGAGCCAAGATTTGGTATCCTGCCCAGAGCCCTGGCAAGAAGCCAGACTCACTGCACACCTGACCAATCTAATACTTGCTCCTACTTTTTATTTCTTCCTCATACTCGTATCCTTATCAGCCCTCTCCCCCTCCACCTCCATGCCCTCTGACCATATTTCTCAATCATGACATGAAAAGGTTCCGTTTCTACATAAAATCTCCATCCTGACTTTGCTAGGTCTCTCCTAGGGGACGTTTCTCTGGGAGCTCAGCCCCTCTGTCCCAGCCTGGTCCCAAAGACTGTGCTGCCCAGTGTGTGTGGTCCTGTCCTGGATGAGGTCTCTGCCAGGTTCTGTCTGATCCCCAGTGAAGCAGAGCCCCATTTGCTTTGCTTTTTGTTCTCTCACTTCTGGTTTCTGCCCTTACCAGATCCTACTGTGACCTCCAAGGGATTCTGTTGAAGGGATTTTCCATTTCCTGGTTCACACCAGACCTTGCTCAGAGCAAGCAGTCCCTGGAGGTGCTTTCTGGGCTTGGAATCTCATTCACTTCAGCAGGACTGAGGACTTTCAAGTTGAACAGGATAGTAGTCTCAGTGTGCAGAGATGCAGTGTAGTGAGTCCCCAGCAGAGAGTTAGTTTAGCATCCTTCTTGCCGACTCTATGGTATGGCTATAGGTCTCCAGGTGTTTTCTTTCTGTGTGTGTGTGTGTGTGTGTGTGTGTGTGTGTGCTACTTCTAGGGCTTGAACCCAGGGCCTGGACTGTGTCCCTGACCTTTTTGGCTTAAGGCTAAGGCTCAACCACTCAAATCTCAGTGCCACTTTTGGCTTTGTTTAATTGGAGATAAGAGTCTCTGGGATGACTTTTCTTTCCAGGCTGGCTTTAAATTGCGATCCTAAGCTCTCAGCCTCCTGAGTAGCTAGGATTGTAGGTATGAACCACCAATGCCTGACTTATACTTCTTTTTCACTCCTTTTCTCTATCAGACTCTCCCACTTTAGTTCAGCCTCCTCCTCTCTTCTTCTTACTAATCTGAATGCTGAATCCAAGCACAGAGACCTTTGCTGTGATTTTCTTTAGAAGCCCAACGAGCTTGTGTTTCCCAGCACTACTGTCATCTCTGTATAAGACACAATGCAAAGATATGCACACAATATCACCATCAGCCTCAGCCTCACGTCACGGCTAATCATGGGTCACCAAGAGTTCATTTATTTGATACCAGTAAAAACTACGTTACTAGAGATTTGGAAATTTGAGGCAATAGTCTAATGTGTTTATTAGCCTGGAATCAATTTCTTCTCCCCTCCCCTTGCAAACAATGTGTTTTCTCAGCAAGGTCTCATCAGCTCTGGTTCTGGTCCAGGTACATAGCCTTGGGCATTGTACCAAAGCTACCTTGAGCATGGGGAGGAAAAGTGGGGGAGAGTAGAGAACACAGCACTCTGGGCCACTGGGCCTGGCTCATTGTGTACAGATAGTGGTGGACCTCCCTTGAACCCGTTGGAATTATCTGTGTACTCTGTATCCTGGAAAGTACTCCTCCAACAGAACTTTTGAAAGGCTATGGTCTGGTTGATGTGTCAGGGTTGTGGATGAGGTAGGTTGGATTGCAGTGAGATTGGACTCGGTTATCAGGTGGAGAAATTTGGACTTTCTTCTCTCATGAGAAGCCTGCCCAAACTTTCTCTGTAGGTCTTGTTCTTGGTGTCCCTTCTCATCTAGGATTTGCCAAGTCATGGGGTGGAACCTGGGCAAGAAAGAGCATGTCTGTGCACACAGGAGGTGACAAAGTCTCACTAGCTGTGTGGAAGTCTTTTAACCTCATTGGACCTCAATGAGAAGTCTCCTAAGTGGTGCTGGCAGGATGGCTCTTGCAGAACAGCTGAGTGGAACCGTTGAAAATGCAATGTCATGTTGTTAGCATTGCCTGCCAGCTCATTATGAGTAGAAGCCAGGGGCTACAAGCCTCAGCTGGGCCACACCCTGAGACAACAATGAAGGGTCCTTCTATACCCTTTGTGACAAGCCTCTCTCATATCAAGATTGGGCAAGTAATGAAGGGCAAAGAGGATTGAATGCAGAAGCTATAGCTTCTCACAACACCCCACTCCTCACCAGGCAGCCTCTGTCCAGTGACCAGACCATTTGGGGAGGGCCATAGGGAAAAGCAGTGAAATCCCACCACTTAGACACCTTACCCTTTTAGATAAAGCACCAGCCCTTGCCAGCTTCCATACCATCAATCCATATTTGAGCCGCCCATTTCATCCCCTGAGGATTAATCCCACTTAGCTAATAAATCACTCTTTGCTATTTGCCTAGTTTTGTGTCTCCTTTGCTGTACCTGGGGCAGCTAGAGCATAGTGTCTAGTGCGTGGCCTTCCTAGAGTTGGAGGGCTAAGCAGCCTGGGTTGCTGCCAGTGTTTGATCTCTGTGAAAATGCTACTCTTCCAGGGAAGCTGCCTGGGTCAGTGGGCAGCATATCTGAGCCCTGGTTGCCCCTACTCACAGGGTCTGAAGATCTCTGTCTACTGAAGACCAGCTGCTTCCTCCCAAGACCTATGTTTTCATAGATGGCCCAGTGGTCCAACAAGTAGAACTCTGCAATGCTCAGATGCAAAGGCAGGAGCCATCAGAGCTTGGGCTCTCACTGGTCTCTCTGGAGTGCTGCCCAGGTCTTCCTTCTGCTTCTTCTTTCTACTTCCATCTTTTCTGCAAAGCCTTGTATTTCTCTTTCTTCTATCCACCCCTCTTTCAGGCAAACTTTGCTAAGCAAACTCTTTTATATTATTTCAGCCTCCTCCTCCCTTCTTCCTCTTCATCTCAGTGCTAAATACAAGCATAGAGTCCTTTGCTGTGATTTTTTTGGGAGCACAATGATCTTGTGCCTCTATCCCACCCCCTGCTCCAGCACCCCCCTCCCTCAGTACTATCCAAAAGGCAATTATTTCCTTGTGGCTCTAATGCTCAGAGACTTGAAGCGACTAAAAAGACTACCAGAGACCAAAGATCAATGCCAGCAGCAATGAGTCGTTTGCTCGAGCACGGACCCCTCTGTGCACTGATGTCCGAGTGCACAGAGAGGCCCCCAGCACAGGGTTACAGCACTCTTTATATGTTCTTTGGTAGGGGTAAGGCCTCAGTATGTATTGGCAACTAATCAATACACCACGCGGGAAATTTAAATCATAGTTCTAGTGGATGATTGGCACAGTACAAAGCGGGAAAAGGGCTGGGGCTACTAATTGGTCAGGCTAGCGAGCTCTAAACTAATTAGACAGTACTTCTAGGGTAATTTAGGAGAAGTGGTTGCCAGATGGCCACTATCTCTGACCCTGGCCTGGGGGAAGTGGTTGCCAGGCAGCCACTATCTTGATCCTAGGCCCGGGAAAGTGGTCTGGAATGTGTCAGGTACTTTGTCAGGTACTCCCTGCCAGAGGTTCCTTAATTTCAGCTCCAGATCCAGGAGTGTCGGGGGCTCAAGGGCAGGTAGAATAGCAGCTGCATTCTTCAAGGTTTAGCAAGCATGTGTACAGAAGCAGAAAGGCAAGTTAAAGAAAGTACAAAATGGCAAATACCGGTCTAATACAAAATGGAAAATACAGGTCTATCTGGTTATATATATCATGCTTCTCATGGCCAGGCTCTGTCCCCAGTGTGGGAAAGATGGATGAGATGACCTCTGCTGGCCTCCTCCACCCCTACTCCAACCTTTGTACTGAAAGTTCAAATCATTATTGACACACTGAGCTTATTCATTGCAATCCTAACAATGCATTAGCTATTGCATTAGCTCAGTTATTTCCTACAGATAACAGCCTTGTCCTTGTAAACTCATTCCCCGCATTCCCCCCTTCTTTTCCAGGCTGAAGGAAAATGCATAAATACAAGGCCACGTGTCAGGCCCCAACAAGACACTTTCTAAGGGGCTTCCAAAGGAAGGTGCTCACTTGTTCCATTTTCCCCCTAAGCCATCAACTTTGGAACCTAATGAGAAGTTTAGACCCTCTCTGCAGCTCTCCTGCATTGAATATATGGTCAAAACATGTCTGCATGGCAACTGGAAGAATAAAAAGTGATTTTTTTGTGGTAGGCCTCTTGGGCTCTATCTAAAAGTACTTGATCCAAAAGAAGTTTCACTGGATTAGGATCAGACCATACAACATCCTTAAAGATACCCGACTCTTGTCCACCATTCAGATCTTCTTTCAGTTTCCCAAGTGAACTTCCCAAGCAGGAAGAAAACATATTCCATATTTTAATCTATTTGGCAGTCATAGGGAAAGTGTAGAAGTCAGGTGTGTCTGCTTGGGGCAGGCCCATGTTCTACCTGTACCCAGACAGGAGTCTGCTTTCCCTTTCCCAGGCAGATTATTTCCCTGTCTGTTGTGTTTGGTTTGGAAGTCCAGAAATTTGCATTTGTATTCCTAGCAGGGCTCTTATTCACTAAGAATTGAAAAAAAGAAAAAGAAAAAGACAACCAAAATATATGTTCCCTGTGTGTCAGACAGAGGTATCTGCCAATGTTTACCACTGCACACTATCTTGAAACAGCTTTTCTAGGTCTTTGCATTCCATGTTGATGCATTGCTAGACATAGATTTCTGTGTGTGTGTGTGTGTGTGTGTGTGTACTCGGGGCGGGGGTTGAATGAATTCAGGGCCTTGTCACTGCTCCTTAATATTTTTGCTCAGGCCAGCACTCTACAGAACACTTGAGCCACATTTTTTGGCTTTATGTGGTTACTTGGAGATAAGAATCCCACAGACTTTTCTGCCTAGACTGGCTTCAAATGGTGAGTAGCTAAGATTACAGGTGTGAGCCACCAATACCAGGCCCCATTTCTTTTTTTAAGTCCCAATATCTGTTCTCTAGCTATTATGTTTTCTAAGTTGCTTGGCATAAGGCAAAGTCAACCCCAGGCCAACTGATTGCATTCCTCTTGGTTTTGAAATAGTCTTCTGCCTTCAAGGAAGGAAGCAGGCAGGCAAGAGGCTATTCTTTTGGGATATTACACTTGCTGAGGTCTCAGATCCCAGAGTGATTTTAAAGGCCATTTTGAGTCCTCCTGTGATACCAAGAGCACAAGGGGTCAGGGGCCTGGGCCAGGGCTAAGGCTAGAATCCAAGGCTCTGGACAGCTAAGGCTTTGAGCCTGGCATATCTGTTGTCTTGTGTGATATGCTCCAGGGACCCCTCTTGTCAGTGTCCTGTCTTTCCTTGGAAAGCAGAAGAGGTGTCTGGCCCCTTGGAGCTTAAGAGATCCTCCATCCTAGCTCACCATCCAGCTGTGAGCTCTGCAGCCAAGGCTACCCTGCTGTCAGTGTGCATTTCTGCTAGCTACTTCAGTCTATGGCACCTTGGGCTTGGGGGTGGAGGTGAGGATACCTCACCTTCCCCATCTTTGCCCTCTGTGTCTGTTTTTGTTTGTTTGTTTGTTTGCTTGAATTTAGATTCACAGATGTGGCCAAAATGTTTAGTGGCTAATTTGCATAATCAAAACCTGATCCCCCTCAGAGCTTGTGCTTCAATTTCTCAGAGAGCACATATTCCCCATATCTGTCCTTTGTCCTAGGTCCTAGTTCATGAACGCCTGTTTCTGTAGATAGGAAACTTTAGAAGTTTCCTTCAGATTGGCCAGGCTTGTTTTTCCAATAATAGGGGCTGAGACTCTTTTAAGCTGGACTCTGGCAGCCTGAGCTTCACCAAAACACAGGATCTTTATAGCCCTGGGTGGAGGAGTGCATGGACTGCGCCCCAGGAGCCCAGCAAGGGGCGGCTGGGGAGCAGGAGAGCCTGGTGCTGACTTAGGTTCTCAGATGTCCACACCTGGCTCCTAGCCCATGCAGGCTGAGGCTCCTTGGAGTGTTTCCTTCTGCCTCTTCCAGGGTTCCAAGAGCCGCCCTGTGGCCCTCCCACCCCTCTCCTTCTGCAGCACAAGGTTGGAGGAGACTTGGGGTGGACCCAGGAGGTGGAGCCCAGAGGGATGGAGGGGGAGGGGGAGCCTCAGCGGGTTCACGCGGGAGGAAGGGGCGGGCCTACCCTGGGTTTTTCCTGGATTCCAGGATAAAGTCACTGTTCAGCCCCTCCGAGGCCGATCTGCGCAGTCCACGACCCCAGCACCATGCCCATGATACTGGGTTACTGGGACGTCCGCGGGGTGAGCCGGAACTCCGCCGGGAGCAGGGCGGGGGACGCGGGGCGAGGGACTCGGGGCGGGGGACTCGGGGCGGGGTCTTTTCAGCAGGGCCCGCTGGGCGCCTGTTGCTGGAGTGCATGCTCAGCAACCTAGGATGCTCTGCACCTAACTCTCAGCTCTCCAGAGCTCACACGCGTGGGGCTACGCAGCGTGGGGTGGTGGGGAGGTGAGTGGGGTGTGCTGTGCGGAAGGGGCACCGAGGAAGAGGTGAGGCCAAGCAATCAGGCTTCTCCCTTCCCCTTCTGACTTCGGTTATTTACCCTCTGTCTCAGCTGACTCACCCCATCCGCCTGCTGCTGGAATACACAGACACAAGTTATGATGAAAAGAGATACAGTTTAGGGCCCGGTAAGGACATTCCCTGATCAGACTCTTGACCAAGGCTTGCCCATGGGGTGCTCAGCCACTCCTACCGTGGTCACCTGTTGCTCAGACCTGCAGGCCTCCTCCATGTGCACCCAAAGTCTGCTTCTTCTCCAACCCCTGTAAGATGCAGTTTGGTATTCCATTGCAAGGAGCTGGGAGAGGAGGGCTGGGGCCCCCTCTATCTGAAGTTGGGTGGGGTTGTCTAGCACTGGCCTAAACCTTTTGTGACCCTTGTTCTTAGATCCCTCAGTCCTTACTGCATTCTTCACCCCCGTAGCCTTGAAATGTGGGAGGGACACAGCTGATCAGAGTGCAGGTCCACTGCCTCAGGGGGTCCTGGGGAAGGAGGGCTGGACTCAGCCAGGTTTGTTTTCACTTGATCTTTTCTACCACAGCTCCTGACTATGACAGAAGCCAGTGGCTGAGTGAGAAGTTCAAGCTGGGCCTGGACTTCCCCAATGTAGGTGCAGGAGAAGGGGTGTTCAGGGGTAATGAGAGTGACCTTCTTGCATCTCTTTTTTCTAGTGTGGCCTCCCTTCCTCCTCTCCTTGCCCAGCTGAGTTTTTAGAGTAATGCTTCTGCTCTACGCCTCTCTTTCCTGGCTATCTGTGATTTTCTATGATGCTCTATGTCCCAGCTCTTGCTTTCATTCTGCAGGATGTTTATGTAGGGCTCACCAGGGCCAGGCACACTGATTGCCAGGTCCTGTGTCTGCTCTAACCCAGAGAAGGGCTGCTGGGACCTGGGGCCCCTTGTAACCTTCCCTGCTTGTCCATCCAGCTGCCCTACTTGATTGATGGAGCTCACAAGATCACCCAGAGCAACGCCATCCTGCGCTACATTGCCCGCAAGCACAACCTGTGTGAGTGGGGCTGGCTGCTGGGTGTGTGTGTGGGGCAGGCAGTGGTCATCCCTGGGCTTGTTTGGGGTGGAATGGTGAAGGTTCATCTGTGTTGTGTGGCTTCAGGTGGGGAGACAGAGGAGGAGAAGATTCGTGTGGACATGATGGAGAATCAGGTCACAGATATCCGTACACAGTTCATCATGCTCTGCTACAACTCAGACTTCGTGAGTTCCCCAGTTGTGAGGTCCCCATATGGCTGAGAAGAGGAGTTAAACCTTTGCAGTTACATCTTCAGTGTTTCAGTCCAGCAAAGGAATTTGTTAGTGGTACCTACTCTCTAAGGTTTCCTATCCTACCAAGTTTCCTCTCCTTCAGATTGACCTTTGGTATTTTAGCACAAGTCAAGGGTGAATCCATCCTAACTAATCATAATATAGTTTAGATTGTCCCGGATGAATATTCTGATTCTATTCTCAAGCCATGAATATAAGGTACAAAACAAGGGAGAGCAATGAACCTTATCTTCTTTTGTCTTCCCAACTATTTCCCCAGAACTGTTTCTTTGGCATTCCTAATAGTCAGCTCAGGGTCAGAGAGATAAGCTCTGTTTCTTTCCTGCCATTTTTTCTACATGAAATACTCTTAATCTTTATGCACATTCCTCACAAATCCTGGGGAAGGAGTACAGCCCTCCCCCATACATACCACTGTTTCTTCAATTTCAGTCTTCTAGTCATTTGTCTTTTTGGTTCTACTACATTATACCTGTTTACCTGAGTACCTGTGAGGTACTTGGAAACCATTGGCTCTGACTCACATGAACCAGGTTGAACAGCTGTGGATTCCAGCATATGTTGCATTAGTGCCTCACTTCCCAATACCTCAGCTGGAATCTGTACCAAGTGGGAATCTAGACAACACAATTGTGACTCAGGATGTGGAAATCTCTATCCAGACCCTGGCCCAGACTCAGGGAAGATGGCTGCATAAGCCTGGCCAGCTGGGGCCTGCAGTCCCTACTGATATTGGCCTCTCTGCTGAGGGGTGGGGCTTGCATCATAACCTGGTGACAGCTGTTTTCTGCCTCAGAAAAAGATGAAGCCAGAGTACTTGCAAGGCCTCCCTGACAAATTGAAGCTCTTCTCACAGTTCCTGGGAAAACGTCCATGGTTTGCAGGGGACAAGGTAAAGGGGAGAGTCCTGGGGAGCAGAACTTATCTTTCCTGTAGGTTATAAAATTTAACCCATTCATCTTGGTTTTCTGCAGATCACCTTTGTGGATTTCCTGGCTTATGATATTTTTGACCAGCAACGTATGTTTGAGCCCAAGTGCCTGGATGCGTTCCCAAACCTGAAGGACTTCATGTCCCGATTTGAGGTGACACGTCCCCCAGTCCTCCTTCCTCATGGATAAACTTCCTCCCTTCTCCCTTTCCATGATGCCTCCATAGTCCTGGAGCTGAGTGCAGAATAACTAGGGTTTACTGAACATTGACTTTCTGGCAGCCCCTGTGCTTTTAACTGTGTTTATTGGGCCAAGTTTATCAATACAGCATTTCTGCAGGGTGGTTAGAGCAATCTGACCCATTGGACAGATTAGGAACCTGAGGCTGTAGAGTGTGTCACTCGTTCATGTTCCCAGTGCCAGTGAGGCTGTGCTGGGCTCCTGGTGGGCCTCTGGCTTGGTCTAAGGGCTGCAGTCAGTGACTGAGCAGACATGTAGGAAGACATGTTGGAAGGTTTTATCTTCAGTTGTTTGCAGTTATCTTGTTTCATCCTGTCATCATTGTCTTGTCTTGCATATCTTAGGTCTTTTGTCTGTGTGATGGGAACATAATGGTCTGAGTTTTTTAAATATAGAAATTTTATTGTAAAAAGACTGTACAGAGGGATTACAGTTACATGAGTACATTTCCTATTGAGCGCTGTTACCTCCTCCTTTGTTTTTCCCCTACCATCCCTTCCCTCCCCACCTTCCCACCTTCTCCTTCCCCACCTCCCGAAGTTTTAAAGTTTGTTTTCAACATAGTGTCTTGTACTGTGCTGAATTTTTTTTACATGGATGAATGCTGATCTTCTCCAGCAGCGTAGTATCAGTCTTAGCATGACATGCAAAACTGTCCCCAAATCCTGGGACTGAATATAGCAGAAATTGGCAGAGATATCAGATCATAAGATGCACATGTGCCATCTGGATGCTGGAGACGGCAGCCTGGACCGCATCTTTCACAGGGCACCCTCAAAAGTCTCTTTTATTAGAAATGTGAGAATTGAGTCACAGTTATGTTTACCTGGAATCTGTTCTCTTTCCCTCTCCCTCTGAAGCACCATGATTTCTCAGTAAGTTCTCATCAGTTGTGGTCTGGTCCAGACTTGATGAGCCCAGGTGCCTGGATGTGTTCCCAAACCTGAAGTACTTCATGTCCTGCTTTGAGGTGACACCAACCAGCCCTTCTTCCTCATGGATGGGGAGAGAGCATAGTACAGTGGCCTGAGGTCCAGGAGGCCTGGTGTGTTTGGGAAAACACAGGGATGGATATAACAAAACTCTTTGGGATTATCTCTTCACTCTGTGTCCTGGAAAGAAGTCTTGCAATGCAACTGAGAGTCTGTAGCATGATGATTGTATCAGGGCTGGTGATGAGATAGATTGAGGGGAGTGTGGTTGTACTCATGTACTAGGTAGAGAATGTTGCACTTTCTGCTCACTGGGGACCAGTCAGAACCCTGTCATGGCTTTCTTTGTAGATTCTCCTCCCTGAATGTTTTTTCCTTTTTTGTTTTTTTTTGGGGGGGGGGTTGCCAGTAGTGGAGCTTGAATTCAGAGCTTTTAGCCCTCATCTGATTTTCTGTACAAGGCTGGTGCTGTGGCATTTGAGTCACACCTCCACATCTATCGTTTTGCTGGTTAACTGCAGATAAGAATCTCTCAAGTTTGTCTGCCTGGGCTGGCTTTGAACCAAGATATCAGATCTCAGCCTCCTGAGTAGCTAGGACTATAGGTATGAGTCCCCAGTTCCCAGTCTTGCATTCTTTTTCATGTGGTAATTTCTGAGTCATTGGGTAAGTCCTGGACTTGCTTCCAAGTTACACTGTCTAGTTCTCAGCTCCTTTGTCCTGCAGCCCCTCCTCTTTGTACAAACCTGGGCGAGCAGGAGCTTCCTGGTGAAAGAAGAGCAGGCCTGTGTGGACAGGAAGGGATAGGGTCTGCTGTGGAGGGGAGGAGTACACAGAGCACAGGATGTCAGGCACAGATCCTTAACCTCGCATAACTTCTCTGGCTGCCCCTGCTCAGTGATAATGGCAGGATTGTTGAGATGTTTTTCTTGAGCCTATATTGTCATATCTAGTGGGCATAAAGCACCTTGCACAGTGTCCAGTCTCCCCCTCTTACAGGAAATTAGAGTTCCCTTCTCAGAGCTGGAGTGGTAAGTAGACTGGACTGGGCTCCAACACTTGACTGCAGTGAACACGCTCCTCTTGGACGGCAGCTGCCTGATCCAGTGGGCAGAAAGCCTGAGTTCTGTCTCTCCTCTTCTCACAGGGTCTGAAGAAGATCTCTGCCTACATGAAGAGCAGCCGCTTCCTCCCAAGACCTGTATTTTCAAAGTTGGCCCAGTGGTTGGAGTAGTAGAACTCTGCAGCGCTCGGAGCAAAGGAAGACCTGTTGGAGCCTGGGCCCTGGGTCCAGCTGGGCTCCCTGTAGTGTTACCCAGGTCTTCCCACTGCTTTTTTCTACTTCCTTCTCTTCTCCAAGGCCTTTTTGGCTGTCTTTTCTTCTACTCAGCCACTTTCAGAAAAGCTTCTGTAAACACCCTCTCCTGCTCTCCCATTCCTTTCTTCTTCTTTCTCATTTGACTGCTAAATCCAAGCATACACAGCCCCCAGCACTCCCTGAAAGAGCAACATTGCCTTGTGGGGAGATGCTGTGCCACTGGGGAATGAATATCCAGTTATATCTGTCTTCAATAAAGCTTGAAACTGTGCTGTGTATTTTGTTTATTCCTTTGGCTCCATGCATGTACTCAGCCATTGTCACTGCTATTGTCAATGGACTGAAATCTGAGCCAGTGGCTATTTTCAGAGGCCTTCTAGAGAATCTGAGAGTTTTAAAACATTTTTATGTTTAATTTTTTTAAAAAATTAGTTTTTTTTATTGTGCTGGTATTGAGGCATGAACTTGAAGTTTTGCACTTTCACTTGGTTCAAGACTGAACCACTTGAACCACACCTCTACTTCTGACTTTTTGTTGGATAAGAGTATCTCAAAGTCTTCTATCTGGGCTGGCTTTGAACTGTGATACTCAGATCTCTACCTCCTGAGTATCTAAGATTATAGGCATGAGCCATTGGGACCCAGCTAGTCTGAGACTTCTTGCTTTCAGTTTTGAGGCACTCACAGGAGATAGTTCAGGAGGCATTCTAGAGTACAAAGGCTTCCTTTTCTGGGCCTGCATCTCTCATGCACTTCTACAGGGCTACTGAATTTACCATGAGAAAGGCTGTGGATCCCAATGAGTCAAGACCCAGAATGGGTGGGATTCTCTGGCAGCGACCTGGGCCTCTCTGTGCTTCTCACATGGTTTGGCTGTATCACATTCTGTAAGTCCAGGAGTCTATCTTTTCTTGGTCCCTGATGCCTTCAAGGCTTGTTTCCTAGCTGGCATGGACACCATATTTCTTGACTAATTCCCCTCCATTCTAGAAAACTGGGTGAAAATTTTACTTTTATGTTTTTTTAATGGGTAGCACTTATGCTTTTCCATCTGTTCAACACTGTCAATGAATTTCCATGTGTTTGAGAAACCCTGTGTTAATCATTTTTCTTTCTGGTCCTGGTGCTTGAACTCTAGGCCAGAGTGCTGTCCCTGAGCTTAGTTAGTGCTCTATCACTTGAATCACAGCTCTCCCTCTTTTGGGGATTAATTGAAGAGTCTCAAGGACTTTTCTGCCTGGGCTAGCTTTGAACTGCTATCCTCAGATCTCAGCCTCCTGAATTAATTAGGATCACAGGTGTGAGTCAGCAGCACCAAGCAAGTCCTCTGTTTCATCATTGTCTCCCTTTGACTTGAGTCCTATAGAAACATGAAAAGAAGAACCTGTGACAGTGTTTTGTTTAATCATGGGCAGGGCCATTAGTTGTGATTGTATTGTAGATTTCATTACTTAATATGACAGTACTTTTTTTATTCAAATATACCACATTATCATGCACTAGTGGCTCATACTTGTAATCCTAGCTACTCAGGAGGCTGAGATTTGAGGATTATGGTTCAAAGCTAGCTCAGGCAGAAAAGTCTAGGAGATGCTTAACTCCAATTAACTAAAAAAAAAAAAAAAAAAACAACAACTGTGAAAAGACCTGTGGGTTTAGTGGTAGAGCTCTAGCCTTGAGTCAAGAAAAAAACAAAAAACAAAACAAAAACGAGGGGAGAGCACTTTGACTATGAGTTTAAGCCCCAGTAGTAGGAAAACAAAGCAAACAAGAACAACCGAATGGACAACCCTGAGGTTTGCCCAGATAGCTGGTAAACTGTTTAAATGAGCACCAGAGTCAGTAGACTGAGCAAAGAAGCCCTTTCCCATCATTATCCTCAAAATCCAGTAAGATATAGCCCAGATAGAACAAAAACTGAGAGACTTTTTTGCCTGGCACCAGTGGCTTACAAGTGTAATCCTAGCTACTCAGGAGGATGATATGTGAGGATTTCCATTCAAAGCCAGCCCAGGCTGGAAAGTAACTCAAGGGATAGCATGTTAGTTTTCAGAAAAAATAAAAAACAAACAATAAATAAAAGCTCACAGACAGCACCAGATCCTACATTCAAGCCACAAAACCAGCATTAAAAAAATAGGAAAAACAATGGTCAGAGGCTGGGTGAATTCACGCTCTCAGGACAGAAACACACATCATCTCTTGCCCTGGGGCATCTGTGCTCCCTGTTCTCTGGCCTTAGGGCTTCGCTTGTGACTTCCACAGGATCCTCTACCTGTTTGCAGGTCTTTAGCCTTGGACTAAATGTACCACTCTAACTTATGGTTGGCAGATCACTGGAGTCTTCCTCCTCCATGATGAATGAGCCGATTCTAATAACAGCACACACATGCAAGTACTTATAGAAAATGCATTATTTATGCATTCTGCCTATACTGTTTCTTGGAGAGTCCTGACTAGTACATTCACATAGCAAGAAACACAAATTGGTCACAATAATCAATGAATTAGTCATATAACCACACAAAACACAATATGCCAGAAAATGGCTTAATTTATTATATATATTTATTATATTCAACTTGTGATGATGACTTATAGGAGCTGGTTAGACATGATTCTCAGTTATGGTGCTCACATTTAGTTGGGCACTGGTGGCTATTCAGGAGGCTAGGCTATTCCTAGCTATTCAGGAGGCTGAGATTTGAGAATCACAGTTCATAGTCAGCTCTAGCAGGGAAGTCTGTGAGACTCATCTCTATTAACTAACAATAACCATAAGTGGAGGTATGGCTCAAGTAGTAGAGTATCATCTTTGAGCAAAAAGTTAAAGGAGAGCATGAGGTCATGGGTTCAAGCTCCAGTACTGGCATAATACAGCAACTTCAGCTTGACCTGCTTGTCTTTACCCCAGTTGGGGAGAATAAGTATAGTGAGGCTGGGCTCAGCTGCCTGCCCTTCTAGTAGGCTACTGAGGACTCCAGGAGAGGTCAGCTGTGTAACTAGCAGAGTCTCCACTCCCTGCCATGCACACTGGGAGACCAGGCTGCCCAGCCTCTCCCATGGATAGACCCATGCCTCTGTCCACATCTTTCTGGTTCATTATGATCTGCTGCCTGATGCTGCAGGGTAAGAGTGTTCTAGGTCCTCCCCTCAGGCACTCTCTGTAACAGCTGATTGCCAGGGCAGCTGCCACCATTATTTTAGAACCATTTTACTCTAAATGTAGATTTTTGACTTGTCCATCCACAGTTTTTAGACCTGGAGTTTTAAAGGTTATGACTTGGAATTTGAAGCATACAAATTCTTGCTCTAAGGGGCTATGCTGTGCATTGCAGGGTCCTTTGCAATCTATCCACTTCTTCCAGTTGGATGTCAGAGGCATTTACCACAAGGGACCATTTGAAAAATCTGACCATTGCCGAATATATCCCAACAGCAAAATGATCTCTTGTTACAGACTTGTGGTAATGTAGAGGCTCATTTCAAAAATGAAACAGAAGGGCTGGGAAGGTGGCTCAGTGGTAGAGCGATTGCCTTGCATGCCTGAGGCCTTTTGTTCGATTCCTCAAATCTCAGTGTTTTAAGTAGATAGGATTATAGGCATGAGTCACTGGCACCCAGCCAGATCTTATTTCTTCAATTTGTGTTTGACCTTATTGGTTGTAACTGTAATATTTCTATATGGAGAAAGTGCTTCCCCAATTTGAAATCATTTATGCTGGTTTTTAAATCTTCTTTCTTAGATCTACTGGTTATTAAATTGAATTTTATCACTGTTTTTCTTGTTGTACTATTGCTGCATCAATTTAGGTAATGGTTTTGAGGAATTCATCTCTTTTTCATATGAAAGTTCATGTATTTATCTTCTTAGTATTATTTCTTGTTTTCTATACAAACTTTTCACATTGAACAGTGTTATTATTCCTCCATCTAGAAACTCTGTGTTAAGCTAATTATTCTTTCTCTTATTTCATTTTTGTTTTTCTTCCCTTTCTTCTCTTGCTTCCTTCCCTCATTTCCTTCCTTCCTTCCTTCCTTTGCACCTTTACCCCTTCCTTTCCCTTCTCCTTGCATCTCTTTTCCTCTTTTCTGTGTTTAGGAGCTAATGATTGCTGCCTCTCTACTATTGAGCTATATCCCTAACCTCAATTTATTTATTTATGCCAGTCCTGGGGCTTGCAGTCTGGGTCTGAGCACTGTCCCTGAGCCTGTCTGTGCTCAAAGCTAACACTCTACCTTTTGAGCCCCAGTGCCTGTTCTGGCTTTTTTTGTTTATGTGGTACTGAGGAGTTGAACCCAGGGCTTCATACATATTAGGCAAGTACTCTACCACTAAGCTACATTCCCAGACTTTAACTTAAATTTTAATATCAGAAGAATGTAGGGTATTCATTTTCTCAAATCAAAGCTGGTAGCATGTCTTCGATCTAAAGTACCTACGTGAGGTCAAATATCTGTCCCTCTTAGTAGGCCTGCTTGACAACATGTCTGAGAAAAAAATCGATGTAAAGAAAATATTTGTTTTGGATCATGGTTTCAGTTCATGATTACTTGGCTCTGTTATTTCTAGGCCTGTGGAGAGAGGCAGAATATTGTGGCAGGGAATGGGTGATGGAGAAAGCTGCTCATTTCATGATGCCCAGAAGCAAAGAGTGAAGGGAAGGGGCTAGAATGAAATAGATTCTTCAGTCTCCCACCCATTCCTGCATGATGTACTTCATCTGACTAGACCCTACCTCTCAAAGTTTCCATAATCTTCTAATAGTCTATTAATTCACCATAGATTAATCCATGGATAAGGTCAGAGTCTTTATGATCCCATCATTTCCCAGAGGCTTTAGTTCTGAACACTGTTGTATTAGGGACCAATTTCAAGACATCAGCCTTCATTCAAGACATTCAGAAGTGTCTCTGCTGCTGTCTGTAACTGGTTGAATCTAAGGTTTTTTTTTTTTTATTGTTGTTTGTTTTTGTTGATTGTGGGGCTTGAACTCTAGGCCTGGGCGCTACCTAGGCACTGTTCCTCAGCTCTTCAGCTCAAGGCTAGTGCTCTACCACTTGAATCACAGCGCTACCTCCAGTTTTCTGGTGGTTAATTAGAGATAACAGGCTCATGGACTTTCCTGCCATGGCTTTGAACCATGATCCTCAGATTTCAGCCTCCTGAGTAGCTAGGATTACAGGCATGAGCAACCAGCACCTGGCTTTATCTAGGGGTTTTTATACCTTGAGCTATGCCCTGATTGGTTGCCCCTTTTTATAATGACATTTGAAAAGTGGTCTTTCTATCAGTGGAGTCTCATAACATCCTGACTGGATTTTTCTCCCCAGTTCTGGGCTTGAACTTGGGGCCTAGGCACTGTCTCTTTGTGCTCTTTGTGTTCAAGGCTAGTGCTCTACCACTTGAGCCACAGTGCCACTTGCAGAATTTTCGGAGTAGTTTATTGGAGGTAAAGGTCTCCTGAATTTTTCTGTCCTGGCTGGCTTTGAACCTTGATCCTCAGATATCAGCCACCTGAGTAGAGAGGATTACAGGTGTGAGCTACCAACTCCAGGCTGGATTTTTTTCAATTCCCAGTAAGGTCTTTTCTGCAAATTCTCTTCCTCCTAGGGTCAGGGGAAGGCTATGGAAATCTGAGGGACAAATG
>NW_012267362.1:1410664-1419157 GCF_000151885.1 Dipodomys ordii | reverse complement strand
AAAAGTCTTCAGGACCTATTTCAGTAGGAGTTAGACATGGTTACACATGTCTGTCATCAAAGATACACTGGACAGTGAAATCCAGGATGATTGTGATCTAGAAGCAACACCCAGCATGAAACAAGACCCTGGCTCAGAAGTAACCAGCACAGACCAGGCACCAGTAGTTCATGCTTGTACTGCTAGCTACTCAGGAGACTGACATCCGAGGGTTGAGGTTCAAAGCCAGCCAAGACAGAAAAGTCCATGAGACTCTTATCTCCAACTAACCAGCAAAAAGCTGGAAGTGGAGAGGTAGAGCTCAAGTGGTAGAATACTAGCCTTTAGCAAAATATTCTCAGGGACAGTACCCAGGCCCTGAGTTCAAGCCCTATCACCAGAACACATATAAACAAACAATCACATGAAAAAAATCATGCACCAAAAAAAAGGACTAGAGGTATGCCTCAATGAAAGCACACTGCCAAAACTCTGGCATTTCCAAGAGAAAGACAAGACAAGAAAAGAGACAGGGAGGGAATAAGAGGAAAGGAAGGAAAGAAGGAATGGAGGGATGAAAGAAAACAAAGAAAAAGAGAGAAAAAGAGAGAGAGAGAATGAGAGAGAGAGAGAGAGAGAGAGAGAGAGAGAGTGCCAATGAGGCAAATCTGGGCAGAGCTGGCTGATTTCAGTGTGAAGATGTCTGGTGTCTTCCATCCCAACCCACTACAGACCCACAGCATTGCACAATCTCCAAAACCTGGCTAGGGAAAGCATGTCACTTCATGGGGAAGAGAAAAGAGAACAGATTCCAGCAGTTGCACTGACACCTCCAACACTCAAATCTCTAACAAAGAAGGCTTTATGGGTGTCAAACAAGTGGATTCTGGGAGGCCCATGACTAGCTGTGAGGTGAGGCCCAGGCTGGGCTCCTCAATGTCTAGGTAGCACCATGCATACCTCACCATCTAGAATGTCCACTGCATTCTGCTATCTCAGCCCTCGATGGGGAGACATCATTTAAGTCCCATGGAGCCAAGCAATGAGCCTTATTCAGAGAAGATAGGCAGAGACTATGAGGGACACTGAGTGAGAATTCAACCTGTTTCATACTTGAGATACTAAGGAATAGAAGGTGAAAGATGAACATTGAACAAGTGAAGATAAATTCCTGCAACAGAGGCCTGGCATATCTACTCAGTCCAACACTAACCATAGTGCTGGGGTCTCAGTTCTTCCTTAGCCAGGGATCTAACCAAGCAAAGCTTCCTACAGAGCAGGTGTGAATATTGTCTGTGTCTTGGTACTTCCTATCAGTCCCAACTCATCTCACTCTCTCAGTGACACCTGCTCACACTCTGCTGACTCCTCCTCCTTCTCTACAGGGTGGAAACTCAAGCTGCACAAGCTCTGGGGATTTTCCTTCCCCTACAAAGCAGACAGCCACTGATGGCTGCCTTTAGGCTAAACCAGAGGCTCACAATCCAGCACAGCCTCCCTGGCACTGGGACATTGAACATTCTCAGGTTCCTAATCTGTCCAATGGGATGGATTGATCTAACCACCCTGCAGGAATGTTATCATGGTAAACTTGGCTCAGTTAATGCAAGTTGCCAAGCACAGGGGCTGGCAGAAAGCCAGTAAGCAGTAAACCCTAGTTATTCTTCACTCAGCTCCAGGACTATGGAGGCATCATAGAAAGGGGGAAGGGAAGAAAGAAATTCATCCATGAGGAAGGAGGACTGGGGGGTGTCACCTCAAAGCGGGATATGAAGTCCTTCAGGTTGGGGAACGCATCCAGGCACTTGGGTTCAAACATTCTGTGCTGGTCAAGAATATCGTAAGCCAGGAAATCCACAAAGGTGATCTGCAGAAAGCTGAGAATGAATGGACTGAAATTTCATAACCAAGAGGAAAAACAAGTTCTCTTCAGCATGACTCTTCCCTTTACCTTGTCCCCTGCAAACCATGGCCGCTTCCCCAGGAACTGGGAGAAGAGCTTCATTTTGTCAGGAATGCCCTCCAAGTACTCAGGCTTCAGCTTCTCCTGAGGCAGAAAACAGCAGTAAGTGCACCTTCAGATGCAAGCCCTAGCTGCCCCCAGCAGAGCTTGCTCTCAGCTGGATTGAGAAGACCCCAGCCTAGGAAGGAGTGGATAGCTACCTCCCATGTAACTGGGGCTATTCCAGGGTTCAAGCTTCTATTGAATGCATCACCATTTTTAAATAAATAGGTGACAGAGCCCCTATTTCAGGGGTGAAGAGAAGCCCGAGAGGAATTCAACACTGTCCCCCGATCTGTCACCTTTAATGTACAAGACACTTCCTATGGTTGAGGCCCAAGAGTGCTGCGTGCACCATCAAGCTATGAACTCAGGCAGACTCAAGGATGCAAACAATGGAAAACACTCAGGGGAATAAAAGCAGGATGTTCTACATAGTGGAAGGTCAGTGAGAAGGCACAGACTTCTGTAACATTAAAAAACAAAACAAAAGGAAAGTGAATTTGGGGAGCTGGGAGAAAAGGGGAAGGATGAGAGGCGCTTCATCCATGTAGACTTTCCAGAAAGCCAGCTCATCCTTGTGGGTGTTAAGGGGACCGGCACTCTGGGAAAACAACTGGGAAACAGTTCCCAGGGGAGAGTGCCCTTCCCACTCAATTGTCCTCTTCTTCTTCCTACTTTAAAGATATGTATTCCAGGATCAGTGATGTAGTTAGTGTTCAGGGCAGAAATCAGTGATTTCAGCTGGGGAATTCTAAACACAAACTTTACTGTCCAGGTACTGAATTTTCCCTTGGAGAGGCTGAGCTGCATCCTAAGAGTTAGTGGAAATTAATTGTAAGTTGCATCTGATGTGCTGTTAGATTTGAGATTTACTCTATTTGGTAGTTAGGAACAGTACTTGCACAATGAGTTCAGAGAGTTCAGACGGCAAACAGTGTGAAGGGCCCAAAAAGACCACCAGGGACCAAAGATCAATGCAAGCGGCAATGAGTCGTTTATTGACGAACTCGAGCACGGACCCCTCTGTGCACTGATGTCCGAGTGCAGAGAGCGGCCCCCAGCACAGGGTTACAGCACCTTTTATATGTTCTTTGGTAGGGGTAAGGCCTCAGTATGTATTGGCAACGAATCAATACACCACACGGGACATTTAAATCATAGTTCTAGTGGATGATTGGCACAGTACAAAGCGGGAAAATGGGCTGGGGCTACTAATTGGTCAGGCTAGCCAGCTATTGTGCTCTAAACTAATTAAACGGTACTTCTAGGGTAATTTAGGAGAAGTGGTTGCCAGATGGCCACTATCTCTGACCCCGACCCGGGGGAAATGGTTGCCAGGTAGGCACTATCTCTGATCCTAGGCCCGGGGAAAGTGGTCTGGAATGTGTACTTTGTCTGGTACTCCATGCCAGAAGGTCATTAATTTCAACTCCAGATCTGGGAGTGTCTGGGGCTCAAGGCAGATAGAATAGCAGCTGCATTCTTCAAGCAGGTCTAATACAAAATGGCAAATATAGGTCTATCTGGTTATATATATCACGCTTCTCAACAGAACCAGAGCAGATGAGATTTTGAGGGTCTAGAACCCTAACCCAACAGTAATTCATTCAGGTTAAGGAAAGACTCACAAAATCAGGACTGTAGCAAATCGTGCCTAGTTGTATGCGAGTGTCCCAAGCCTGGTTCTCCAAAATGTCCACACGAATCTTCTCCTCCTCTGTCTCCCCACCTGCAGCCACACAACTCGGTTGCATCCTCTCCATCCGACCCCAAACAAGCCCAAGGAAAGACCACGTCCCGCCCCTACACATCCACCCAGCCACCAGCCCCACTCACACAGGTTGTGCTTGCGGGCAATGTAGCGCAGGATGGCGTTGCTCTGGGTGATCTTGTGAGCTCCATCAATCAAGTAGGGCAGCTGGATGGACAAGCAGGGAAGGTTACAAGGGGCCCCAGGCCCCAGCAGCCCTTCCCTGGGTTAGAGCAGACACACAGTGCCTGGCCATGCTGAGCCCTACATGAATACAGGGCAGATAGAAAGCAAGGGCTGGGGCATGCAGCATCACGAAGACACAACACAGACAGTCTGGAATAACTGATCCTAAAACCTACAAGCTAGAAAAAGATGATGCAAGAGGGTCACTTTCATTTCCCCAGACCACCCCTTCCCCTGCACCTACATTGGGGAAGTCCAGGCCCAGCTTGAACTTCTCACTCAGCCACTGGCTTCTGTCATAGTCAGGAGCTGTGGTAGACAAGATCAAGTGAAAACAAACCTCCCTGAGTCCAGCCCTCCTTCCCCAGGACCCCCTGAGGCAGGGGATCTGCACTCTGACCAGCTGTGTCCCACCTTCCAAGGCTACAAGGACAAAGAATGCAATGAGAGATTTACAAGACCAGGCTCACAAAAAGTTTAAGTCAGCACTTCAGGAAACCAAACGGAATTACAGACAGCCCTCCACTCCCAGCCCCTGCCTTGAAAAATAACACTGGGTCCTCCAAGGGTTTCCTGAACAGGCAGGTGCTGCATGCGAGTGGAGGAGACCTGCAGAGCTGAGCAACAGGTGACCACTGTATAGGTGTCAGGGCTCCAATGGGCAGCGCAGGAGGGGTCAGGATTCTGCCCACGAAGTGTCTTTACCATCTCCCATCGAGTATTTCTTCTCCTCATAGCTTGTGTCTGTGTATTCTAGAAGCAGGCGGATGGCATGGGCCAGCTGGGAGAGATGGGAGGTGACACAAGTCAGACACTGGGAGGGAGGAGGGGTGCTCAGAAACTTGTTTATGCCTAATGTTCTCTCTCTCTCTCTCTCTCACACACACACACACACACATACACACACACACACACACACACGGGGAGAGGGGAGGGCCGAACAGCAGATTCTATCCAGCAACTACTGTTGAAGAAGCAGCCCCCATTTACTCAGCGTGTTCCCAACCCGCGCCCCTCACCCCTCGCCACGGGGACCCCTCGCTCACCCCTCGGATGTCCCAGTAACCCAGTGTCATAGGCATGGTGCTGGTGCTGTGAACTGAGCAGACTGACTTCGCCCCGACTGGCTTCCAGCAGCACTTGAGGCCAACTGAGGAAGAAAGCTCAGCTTTGCCCAAGTCAGTCTTCGGCCCGCCCCGTGCCTCTTGGCGCCGCCCCGTCCAACACCTCTGCCAATCCGGAAAGCCTGGATTTAGCGCTGGGACCACACCCACTAGGAGGAGTAACAATCAATGCAGCCCCTGCCAGGAACCTCCCAGGACTGGGCCTCCAGAAGCCAAGCCTGGGTTCAGCTAGGCTGCTCCCCAGCCCAGCCAGAGGGTCATTGCCAGAACCCTGCTCTGCTGAATCCACGATGCTTTGGCAGTGTTGTTGGGTGACAGGAATATCCATGACGTTCTCCTGCGTTCTCCTCGTGACATAGTTCAGTCTCCATCACTGTCGAGTTCCTGCAGCTCTGGGTGGCTCAGGCTGTGAGGAATACCTTGCAAGTAATCACCTGAAAAGATAATCCTCCACTTTGTCATAGGAGATCCTAGAAATCAGATGATCTGCAGAGTTCTGCTAAGGTGAGTCGCTCAGAGCCATGACACTGGAGCTGACAGTGTAGGCCCAGCGGCCACTGCTCCCCGGTTTTGTCCAGTTCTGTGTGTAAGCTTAGGCCTCAAGTGAGGTTCTCTCTGGTTTGTCCACAAAGACCCAGTGCCCTGCTCTCACACAGGGCTGGCCCTTCACATTGTTTTAAGTCCTTACAAATTACTTGTCACTCTGAGTTTTGTATATCTTCAGGGAGAAAGGTTCTAGACTCAATTGAGCAAATAAAATTTTAAGCTAAAACATTAGAATCATAACTGTCGAAGAACCAAAGTAGTATGTTCATATGTATTGGTCAAAGACTCCTTTCTTGAGGTAGGAGGCCAGTTATTGACCCCTCTCACACACCAGGCCCCAGGAGCAATACAGCCCCTCACTAGACTGTAGTTTGGATGTCAAAGAATACAACTGAAATGGGAACTACAGGGAGAGACTTTGGAAACATGAGGCACATCTTCATGTTTTTATGCCCTGAGAAGAGTGGACAGGGAGGGAGGCTGGGTGAAGGAAAGGGAGGCCATGCTGTCCAGGGCAAGGACTCTCAGGAGCTGGGAAGGTGGGCTCTTGCAGAGGACAGCTCTGTCAAAGGAAAAGAAGGCCTGGACCAGCAGAATCTCAAAAGCAGAATCCCCACCAGCCAGGAGAGACATCTAAGTGGGTGACATAGGTCTCTGAAAGGCAGAAGGGGGCAATCAGGACTGGAAACATTGGAAGTGGGCCTGAAGCAAGGGACTGTGGTCCATTAATGACTTCACAATAATTTGCCCTAATGTTGCTCAATTCTCTGGATATCTGTATGCTATATCCTGAGCATATAGTGAGGACTGTTTTTAACTCTTTAAAGAGACACTGTGCAGGTCATCAACATATATTGGTAGAACATGCTGAGAGCCTTTAGAATGAGTCCTAGACTGGAATCCATAATTCCATTGAGCTCTATGGTAACACTTTTAAGGCAATTCACAGTAATTCTACATAAAATTGCCTCCGTTATTTTTTAAGATACAACTTACTAGAAGTAAATAACTATACACAAGTTGAAATGTATCCTACTTCATGGGGAAAAATTTCTTAAATACTGTGTGTATAAATTTAGGAAATCCAGAAATGTTCTTAACCTGAAAAAAGAAAATAATTATGTTCACATTCAAAGTTATGAAAGGAGACCCTTTTTCTCTTTTTCTTTTAATTTTTTAAATTATCTTTAAGTGATTGTGCAAAGGTGATTCAATTAAACATGTCAGTTTATGATACAATGCATCCGGATAAAATAGTTCCTAATCCCTTATCATTTACAAAAATGAACACAAAATAAGTATGATGGTGTGTGCTTTCAATGCCAGCACTCAGGTAGAAAGCAAGAGGATAACAAGTTGAAGGGCAGTCTAGGCTACAGAAAGAGACTCAAGAGGCTAAGAGCTGAAGAATCTCAGTTTGAGATGGTTTGGGCAGAAATGTTTTCCCAGACAAATACATAGGGAAAATTCTGTAGGATGTTAGTATACACAAAACCCCAAAATCACAGGAGACCAAAGCAAAACCAGACAAATGGGGTTACACTAAACTAAAAAGTTTCTGCTCTACAAAGAAATAAGCAACAAAGTAAGGACAGAGTCTACAGAATGGGAGAAAACATTAGCAAACTATGTATCTGACAAGGGGTTAATATCTGAAATATGTAAGAACTCTAACAAACTCAATAACAAATAATTATAATAACTGGATTAAAAAGTAGGATAATATACCAAAATCAACATTTCTGAAAAGAAGATATACAAATGGACAGTAGATATGTGAAAAACGCTCAATATCACTGATCATCAGTAAAATGCAAACCAAAATCACAATGAGATATACCTCATCACATTAAGAAAGGTGATTCTCAAAAACAACAAAGAGGGCTGAGATGGTGGCTCAGTGGTAGAGTGCTTGCCTTGCATGCATGAAGCCCTGGGTTTGATTCCTCAGCACCACATGAGCAGAAAATATAAAAGCAAGAAGTGGTGCTATGGCTCAAGTGGTAGAGCGCTAGCCTTGAGCTGAAGAGCTGAGTGATAGCACCCAGGCCCAGAGTTCAGGCCTCACCACAAACCCCCCCCAAAAAAAAATAAAAAAAAAGAACAAAGAAAACAAGTAGTTAGGCCCTGGTTGCTCCCACCTTGACTTGTAAATACTGAGGAGGCTAAGATTTGAGGATTATGGTTCGAAGCCAGCCCAGACAAGAAAGTCTGAGACTGTTACCTCCACTTAACCAACCAAAAGCCAGAAGTGATGTGGTGGCTCAAGTGGTATATTGCTAGCCTTGAACAAATATGCTCAAGAACAGTTCCCAGGCCCTGAGTTCAAGCCCCAGGACTGGCACAAGAAAGAAGGAAGACAGGAAGGCAGAAAGGCCAGAAGGAAAGAAGGAAGGAAGGCAGAAAGGAAGGAAGGAAGGAAGGAAAGAAGGAAGGAAGGCAGAAAGGAAGGAAGGAAGGAGAAGTGTATGTGATGGCTTGGGGAAACACTTGTACACTCTTATGAATGTGAATTATTATACCCATTATGGAAAACAATATAGTCGTTCCTCTAAAATTTAAAAATAGAACTATAAATGATCTAGCAATGCCACTATGGAGGATTTATCCTAGGGAAATCAAATCAGCATGTGAAAGACATCTGTATTCCCATGTTTATTTCAGCACTATTCACAATATAGTCAAAACACTGAAATCAACCTTTAAGTGCCCATCAATTGATAAATGGAAAAAGGAAATGGTGTACATATACCATGGAATGCTATTCAGCTGTAAAAAGAATGGAATCACCTCTTCAACCAGTGATGCTGGAGAACTGGATAGTTGAAACTAGATCCCTGTTTCTCTCCCTGTACAACAGCTGAAAAGGAATCAAAGACCTCAGTACAAGGAAGTGTTGGGAA
>NW_012267362.1:1405112-1410614 GCF_000151885.1 Dipodomys ordii | reverse complement strand
ATTCTGCAAAATGTTGGCACAGGCAAAGAGAACCTGGAATTGACTCGTATGACTCAGCAAATAAAGGCAAGAACTGAAAAATAGTATTAAATATAAAGTTCTACAGAGCAAAGGAAATAATTCACAGAGAGAAGAAACAGCCTACAGAATGGAAGTAAACCTTTGCCAGAGAACCAATATGAAGAACATATAATAATTCAACAATGGGCTGGGAATATGGCTTAGTGGTAGAGTGCTTGCCTACCATGCATGAAGCCCTGCGTTCGATTCCTCAGCACCACATAAAAAGAAAAAGCCAGAAGTGTTTCTGTGGCTCAAGTGGTAGAGCACTAACCTTGTGCAAAAGAAGCTCAGGGACAGTGCCCAGGCCCTGAGTTCAAGCCCCAGGACTGGCAAAAATAATAAATAAAATAAAAATAAAATGGCACTGGGTGCTACTCAGGAGGCTGAGATCTGAGGATTGCAGCTTGAAGCTGTCAGGGTAGAAAAGTCTATGAGACTCATCTCCAGTTAAAAAGCTGAAAGTGAAAGTCAAGTGGCAGAGTACCAGCCTTGAGTGAGAAAGCCAAGCAACTGTCCCTCAGTTCAAGCCCCAGTACCAGCACAAGAAAATGAATAAATATATGATTAAATAGTTAATTCAGTAGTCAAATATATAATCAAATAAATAGTTAAATGGGTAGCATAAATTTACTTTCACTTGCAATGATTCTTGTCTGTAGTGCAAGGACAAGAAAAAATAAACTTCCAAAGATTAAAATAGCAAATAAGGAGGGAGAAAGTCACTACACTGCTTTTAGTATGGCCACTATGAAAATCAGTATGGCGGTTCCTCCAAAAACTAAAACTAGAACCATTATAGGATCCAGATTTATCACTCCTGAATAGATACTCCAAAGAAAGTAAGTCAGCATACAATAGAAACCCATATACATCCATGTTTACTGCAGACTGCCCACAAGAGCCAAGTCATGGAGTCAGCCTAATGTCTATCCACAAATAAATGCATAGAGAAAATATGCTATACATTCATACTGCAGTATTGCTCAGTCATTAAAAAGAGAATGAAATGAAATCATTTTCAGGAAAGTAGATGAAGTTAACCAGACCCTGAATAAAAAAGTATCATATGTGTTCTTCCATATTTGTGGAAACCAAAAAGAAAAAGAAAGGGAGGGAGGGGGAAGAAGGATAGAAGGAAGGAAGGTAAAGAAAGAAAGGACAGAAAGAAAGAAAGAAAGAGAGAGAAAGAGAGGGAGGGAGGGAGGGAAGAAAGGGAAGGATGGAAGAAGTAAAGAGAAAAAGAGAGGGAGAGAGGGAGAAGAGAAGACAGGAGAAAAGAGGAGAAGGGGCGAGTAGAAATGAAGAGAGGAGAAAAGACAGAGGCTGCTAGGGTATGGGAAGAGGAACTGAAGGAAAAAGGAGAGTGGAGGCAGGGAAGAAGAGAATGCATTAGGCAGGGATGAGATTAGCATGATCCATGAGAAAGGATGACATGAAAATTTGTAAGACACTCCATATTGGGGGCAGGGAGCTAAGACCATAAAAGTTGAGAGTAGAGCAGTAGTAGGGAAAGTAGTTGGAGGGAAGGATGGAGAGATATTGATCAGGGAGTGGAGTTATGTTTAGCCAGGAGCAAGAGTTCCAATATACTAATACTGCACACTGTGGGGAGGGGGGATTTAATAACAATGATAATGTGGAAAAACCAGCCTGGGCAGGAAAATCTGGGAGCCTTGTTCCCCCAGTTAATGAGCAAAAAGCCAGAGGTGGAGATGTGGCTCAAGTGTTAGAGCACTGGCCTTGAGGGAAAAAGCTAAGCGAGAGTGAGAGGTCCTGAGTTCAAGCCCCGGTACAGGTGCATGTGCAGGCACATACACACCCACCTACAAAGAAAACAAAAAAGAAGAAGAGAAGAAAAGAAAAACAAAGAAAGGATTTTGCATGTTTCCACTACAAGTATTGGTTGTAGGACTGCGGTTTGATTTCAGGGTCCTGCTTAAGCCATGCCCAGCCCAAGCTTCTTTTTTATATAGCTGTCTGATACAAACTAGTTGTAAATCTGGACTTAGAGTGCCACCTAGTACAGAGATGACTACAGTTTTAAACAAAATAAGGCAGGAATTTTGCTGATCTCAACCATCACAAACTATGGGAAGGGTTGGTCACTTAGCTTTGCTGTAATCTGGAAAGAGCACAGCTCATTTGGTAGGATTTAGAGAACTCATCTTACTACAAAGACCCACCTGGGAAGGTAGCACAGTGAGGATGACTATGAATCACTGTCCTATATTAGGGCCTGAATCCTCACCCAGACTCCAGCATCAAGAGAAAAAGTAGAATGTCCTACCAAGAACTAGTGACTCATGCTTGTAATCCTAGCTATTCAGGAAGCTGAGATATAAGGATTGCTGCTTGAAGCTGGCCCTGCAAGACAAATCCAAAGAATCTTATCTCCAAACTAACTAGTAAAAGCTGGAAGTGGAGGTGTGGTTCAAGTGATAGAGTGCCAGATTTGAGTGAAAAAGCTAAGTGAGAGCCTGAGGACCTGAGTTCAAGTCCAAGTACTAGCGTGCGTGCACACACACACACACACACACCAATAACAAGTGAAAAGAAAATATAGGGACTGGGAAGGTGGCTCAGTGGTAGAGTGCTTGCCTTGCATGCTCAAGGCCCTGGGTTCGATTCCTCAGCACCACATAAGCAAAAAAAGCCAGAAGTGGTGCTGTGGCTCAGTGGCAGAGCGCTAGCCTTGAGCTGAAGAGCTGAGGGACAGCACCCAGGCTCAGAGTTCTGGCCCCACGACTGATAGAGACAAAGAGAGAGAGAGAGAGAGGGAGAGAGAGAGAGAGGGAGAGAGAGAGAGAGAATATAGTGTCTTGATCATAACTATTTTTGTGCTAAGACACAGCATGCTAAGAGGAGTCAGGCAGAGAGAAAGATGGGAGAGAGCAGAAGAGCCATGTAGACAAAGGGAATAGCTGGCTACATAGGAGTTCTTTTCCCTTTTTGGAAAATTTCCTGAAGCCTGACTTCACACCAAATAAAAAATTAGAAACAAAGGGGGGACATGTTCACAACGTGGTCCAGGACAACTACACATAGATGACAACTTGAAACAAAATCTCCATCACAAGCTGGGCACTGGTGGGTCATGTGTATAATCCTAGCTATTCAGCAGGCTGAGATCTAAGGAACATATTTCAAAGTCAGCCTGGGCAGGAAAGTCCATGAGACTCTTTTTTTGGGGAGTGGGACTTGAACTTTGGGCCTGGGTGCTGTCCCTCAGGAATTCAGCCCAAGGCTAGCGCTCTACCACTTGAGCCACAGTGCCACTTCCAATTTTTTGGTGGTTTATTGGAGATAAGAGTCTCACAGACTTTCCTGCCTGGGCTGGCTTAGAATCATGATCCTCAGATCTCAGCCTCCTGAGTAGCTAGGATTATAGGCAGGAGCCACCAGAACTTGATTGGGTGTTTTTTTTTGGGTCCGGTCGTGGGGCTTGAACTCTGGGCCTGGGCCCTGTCCCTCAGCTCTTCAGCTCAAGGCTAGTGCTCTACCACTTGAGCCACAGCGCCACTTCCAGCTGTTTTATTTTTGCTTATGTGGTGCTGAGGAATCGAACCCAGGGCCTTGAGCATGCAAGGCAAGAGCTCTACCACTGAGCCACCTTCCCAGCCCCATGATTGGGTGTTTTTTAAGTGAAAAAAAAATTGTACCTCCAAATCTCCATCCAGTCCATTCCAAATAGAAAAAAATATAATGGTTTGTTGTATTTCATCATATAAATGTATCCGTTCATTTTTGCAACTTATCTGCAAATTTGTTTACAATATAGTCAGTAGTGTTCCACAGAAGCAGAGCAGAATAGGTACAAATAGATGAATAGATACATCAGTTTATTAATATATACATATACATGTGTATGTGTGCACATATATCTATACATGTGTGTATATATTATATATATATATATATATATATGTATGAATTGATTCAACAGATTATGAAGAGAATTCCCATGGTCACTCTGCAATTCAGGAAGTCAATGGTGTAAGTCAGTCAATGGTATGAAGGTCTGGGTAGGTAGAAGATGATTGCAAGTCCCTTGTATGTTGGAGGATACAGAACCAATTGTCTAGATACTCCAAACCAAGGTGGATGCTAGTGCTCAACCCTATAATCTCAGCCCCCAGGAGATTTGAGGGTGGGGATTCAAAGCCAGTCCAGGAAGAAAAATCTGTGAAACTCTTATCTCCAATCAACCAGCAAAAAGATTTTTTTTCTAATAAAATACTCCTAGGGCTGGGAAGGTGGCTCAGTGGTAAAGTGCTTGCCTCACATACATGTGGCCCTGAGTTTGATTCCTCAGTACCACATAAGCAGAAAAGACCAGAAATGGTGCTGTAGCTCAAGTAGTAGAGCCTTGAGCTGAAGAGCTGAGGGACCTTGCCCAGGCCCAGAGTTCAGGCCCCATGACCAACAAAAGCTAAATAAATAAATCAAGTAAAAATAAAATACTCCCTGTGCACAGGAAGAAAAGCAATCCTAATCTGTTTTTCTTTGTAATAACAATTTATAAAAACTATACTTGTTTATAGGCCTATATATTATAAAAGAGTTAAATGCAAATTTTATTGGATTTCACAGATTATAGGATGAAACAAATTAATATCTTTTGTTTAAATAATGATGGGGTCCTTCCTAATCTACCTGGACACAAACCATGGATAGATGAGAAACTTCTGAAATTCTTCTAGGATCTGAGGTGCAGGTAGAGTGGGACTAGGGGGATGTGATCTTACAGTAGATGAGAGAAAGGGAAATGGTTAAGTATGTAGGGCTAAAAAAATGGCAGATAAGGGGCTGGGAAGGTGGCTCAGTGGTAGAGCACTTGCCTTGTATGCATGAGGCCCTGGGTTTGATTCCTAAGCAGGACATTAGAAAAGGAAAAAAGCCGGATGTGGCGCTGTGGCTCAAGTGGTAGAATGCTAGCCTTGAGCTGAAGAGCTAAGGGACAGCGCCCAGACCCAGAGTTCAGGCCCCAGGACCAGAACCCCTCCTCAAAAAAATGATAGATAACACATGTCCCACTATGGCCATTCTTGTTCCCATAGTGCCTCAGGCTCCTGCTCAAATGCTTCTAGCCATAAGGCTGATTTCTCGCTCACTTTTTCTTCCCATAATGCTGTTTACCTGCTCAACCAATGAAAGGATGCCATATGCACAAGCCATGAAGCCATCAGTGCAAAGCCAAAGGGAAGAGATATGACAGGAGCCCATTCTATAATAACCCTCATCTGGAGGGTTCAGGTAACCGCTGGAGCAGTGACACAGGCTTCTGAGTCATAGGAGACAGGGTCCAGGAAGACAGACAATTCACATCTGGGGCCAGTGTTACAAGTCTTCTGATTGTACAATATTTGACAGTCATGGTTGGGAGGGGCAAGTGCTCTGGCTCTCATGCATTGGTGATATCAGGTTCACTCCAAGAACAGT
>NW_012267362.1:1380350-1405062 GCF_000151885.1 Dipodomys ordii | reverse complement strand
TTTCCATTTCCTAACAAATGGGGCAATGTCATTCTTTCTGATGGAGGCATAGAATTCCATTGTGTATATATACCACATTTTCTTGATCCATTCATAACTATGGCCATTCTTGTTCCCATAGTGCCTCAGGCTCCTGCTCAAATGCTTCTAGCCATAAGGCTGATTTCTCACTCACTTTTTCTTCCCATAATGCTGTTTACCTGCTCAACCAATGAAAGGATGCCACATGCACAAGCCATGAAGCCATCAGTGCAAAGCCAAAGGGAAGAGATATGACAGGAGCCCCATTCTATAATAACCCTCATCTGGAGGGTCCAGGTAACCGCTGGAGCAGTGACACAGGCTTCTGAGTCATAGGAGACAGGGTCCAGGAAGACAGACAATTCACATCTGGGGCCAGTGTTACAAATCTTCTGATTGTACAATATTTGACAGTCATGGTTGGGAGGGGCAAGTGCTCTGGCTCTCATGCATTGGTGATATCAGGTTCACTCCAAGAACAGTTCACACCACCTACTGCTGCTGCCAGAGAGCCCATTCCATGGGCGCCATCAGCTGCCTATCCAAGGCCACGAACTGTCATGGAACTTCTCAGCTCTTGTCTGTCCGAAGGTAAGTGCGGCACTTGCCCGTTCCCCAGCCTCCCTCAGCCTGGGAGACAATCAGATGCAGCAAGGAGTCAACTCAAGCAGGAAGAAAATTTATTAACAGAGAGCAGCCCTTTTTAAAGCCAAAAAGGAGGGGGTGGCATGGCAGGGGAGGAAAAGGAACCAATCACTGTCAAGGTCACACCCTATCATGTGCCTAAGCTTCCACAGGCTCCTTATGCACTGAATGTGACGCAAATTGGGCTCTGCCCGCTCTACTCTCTCTCAGCGCCATCTCTGCTGCCCATGTGCCCTGCAGATTCCCCCCCTTTTTGTTGTTTTAATGGCAGACCCACCTCCCAGTTAGTTATCCTTTTCCCTCCTCTGTAAAGGTTGTTTTAACAGGATTACATTGATAAGGATAGCATTGGCCACACAGGGGGTTCGAGGCAAGTCTGGGAGGCGAGATTCACCAGACAAGGATAGGGAGGGTCCTTGTGCATGATCCAAGAGCCCGTTCCAGTTACCTCACATCCCCACCTAGCACAGTAATAAACATCAGTCCCACCACAGTTAGAAATGTCCAAAGCAGCTCAATTAATTCCTGGGCATATATAAAAGTCAGTATCTAGTAAGGTCGTCCTCTTCAGAACATGGGAGCAGCCTGGGTATTGGGAGTTGCACACATGCGGCAGGGTGCAACCTCGTGGGCCCCCACACTCAAGCCATTCTACTATAGTCCAGAAAAACAAAGAAAATTTAAAACAAACTGCAGACATAGCAAAGCAATCCTGGGTACCTAGTGTCTTTTATTTTATTTTATTTTTTGTCGGTCGTGGGGCTTGAACTCTGGGCCTGGGCGCTGTCCCTCAGCTCTTCAGCTCAAGGTGAGCTCTCTACCACTTGAGCTACAGCGCCACTTCCCCTAGTGTCTTTTAAGTAAGCCAGTTCCTTGTATGTGCCTTTAAGCTAGCACAGGGGTCAAGATGACCTTTGAGCTTTACTGTCAGCTCCCAAAGGCTCCCAACACCTCACATCCCCATCTTTGTTTAAAGAAGCAAACCCGCCTATGTTAGGTTGTGTGGGTCGCCTTGCCTTGTCTGCCTTACCCGTCATTGGGAACTTCTTCAGAGCGAAGCTGAAGGCCCTGTCTTAGGTTGGTCAGACTGACACCCCCTCTTACCCGTCTCTGGCTGTGATTCCTCTGGGGGAGGGGAATTCATTCACTTGGAGCTTGATCTTATGTAACTGGCTGGCTAAGCTCATAAAAGTTTTGCCGTGCACGTATAATGTAAGGAAGGCATAGAAAAACCATCAGCAAAAGCATTACCAGGCCAAGAAATGGCATTACCAGTCCTTTAACATTAGTCAAGGACAGGATAGCAGTCTTTGCCACTTCAGAGTCCAGAAGTGGGGCTTGTTCTAATCTAGCTATTTGCCTGTGGGGTTGGAAAAGATCTAAACTGGAAGCATAACAAAAGGTGGTTGTTTAACAATTAAGTATGGATTTAATAATGCCACTATACAAGCAATTAGTAAAAGAACAATTAAAGCAGGTAACATTAAAATAATTAGCTCCTACAGAAATATTAAAGGGTCCATACATAATGACATAGGGTGGTGATCAAAATGAAGGTCAGGCCACCAGGTCGAAGGGACAGCTTCTCTTGTGGTGCTATTGATGATTTCTACATTGCCAGCGCTGATCACTGCCCAGGTACCTGTTGAAGTTGATGCAGATTCCATTGGGCCATTCCTGGGACTGGGAGGGTCAGGACAGCCAACAGCTGGAATATCACCATCTGCAATTGTTAGAGAACACCAGAGCTTCTCAAGGGCTGGTTGCCCTTAGGGATGGTTAGTAGTTATCTTTCTGGCTTTTCTCTTTTAAACACAAGCCTCAGCCACCATAGCCATTTTTCTTTCCTTGTTGGTTAGCTTATCCTTGGGTATCCTCCTGAATAGAGGAGATGGGTAAAAACTTAAGGTTCCTGGCAGGGATCCAAATGGGGGCTGTCTCCCCTATGGGAAAAACGCATCCAAATCCCATGCCCATGGTAACTAGGGGGTCAGGTCCTCCCATTGTAGTGTGAGGGGGTCCTTCCAACTGACTTTCACTTGTGGCTTAGGGTTTAGTTGTCCCCAGTGCTTCTGAAATCTGGATTCAGTTGCCCCTTTTGAAAAATTTAAAATGTTAATGGTAAACAAAGCTATCTGTAATGGTATATGGGGGCTAACTCCCATTCTTTGTTTTAAGACATTGGTGATTTCTTTCCATAATTGCTTGGCCTTGGGGATTATAGGGAATTCCTTTAGTATGATTATTATGCCATTTGTCAAAAAAAATCTGACATTGCTTTACTAACAATACAGGGTCCATTATCAATTTTAACTTGTGCTGGTAGACCCAAGGTGGCAAAGCATTGAAGAAATTGTGCTTGTGAATGTTTAGTCCTTTCTCCTGTATGTGCTATGGCCCAGCATGCCCCTGAGTAGGTATCTATAGAGACAAAGATATATTTAAACTTACCAAAGGCTAGGAAATGAGTAACATCCATTTGCCAGAGGATGTTAGGTTTAAGGCCTCTGGGATTTACCCCTGGTGGTTGTAATGGGGTACTTTAAGAAGGGCTGGCATGTTTTACAGGTATGTACTATCCTTTTGAGGTCCTTTACAGGAATCTGAGCTCAAATGTTGAATATGAATAGGGGCTCCCCACCCTTCTGATAGGCCCATAAGGGTAACCATAAGAGGGGAAATAGGGTTTTCATCCAGCTTAATATGTGCCTGGGGAATATGAGGGAGCATGTTAATCACATATAGGCTATCTGAATACAAATTAAAGGGTTTTTGAATGTCCTGAAGGGCCATAATTACAGCCAGCATTTCTTTATATTGTGCTGACCCTTGACAAGGCTGAAATCTTTGTTGGCTCGGGGTCTTTGGTTGCTCCTCAAAGGCTGCGTAGGCAGAGCCTGCTTTACCTCCATCAATAAAAACATGGAGGGTGCCAGGAATAGGCATAGGAGAAAATAGAGATGGCATTTTGAGGGGAAGTCACCATAACATGACATGACAGTCCATTTGAATGGCCCATAATAGCAGTCAATTTGGCCTAGAAACCCCTCCAAGGAGAGAGCAAGATGAGCATTGGCTTGAGTGAGCCACTCAATGTCTGCTATCTGAAAAGGAAAAACAAAGGAGTGAGGTTCAAGGCCATAATGCCTTTGGGATTGGGTCCGTCCCTTAACAATAGCATCTGCAAGTTGGTCTGCTTGAGAGTACATCCGAGGTGTGCCCCCCAGAGGAGTGTGAACCCACTCTAATGGCTCCCCACTTTGAGTTAAAACTGCAGATATTAATGTGACACCTCCAAACAACCAAAGGGAAATGGGCTCAAAATAGAATACCTCTTTAGGGAAACTTCATCCAGGGCTTTTTGGAACTGCAAAAATATTGCCCAATGGCTGTCTGTAATTGTAATAACTTCTTGGGGCATCCTGTCTTTTAGTAGGGCAAATAAGGGCACAAGACTATATTTAGGGACAGAAACCCATGGCAACAGCCAATTGATTTCCCCTAAAAGACTCTGAAGTTGGGTTAAGGTTAGAGAGTTTGGAATATCCAACAAAGGCTAAAGGGGGCTGGCCTGAGTCAAGGTAAGGTGGGTCCTGAGCACCTTAAAAGGAGCTACCTTATGAATTTTATTAAGGGCTATGGTAAAACCCCCCTTTTTTAATATGGTGAGAACTTGGGCCAGAAGGCCCTCCAGGCAGCTTGGGTCTTGGTGCCCCAGAATTATATCATCCATGGAGGCATAGGCAAGGGAGGTATCTGAACCCAGTACTGGCCTTAAAAGTGTGGCCAAGTATTGTTGGCAAAAGGTCAGGCTATTGGCCATTCCCTGTCGCAGCATTGTCCATTCAAACCTCCATCAGGCTGGGAAAAATTCAGAGAAGGTATGGAGAAAGCAAACTTTTCCCAGTCATCTGGATGTAGGGGGATAGAAAAAAAACAATCTTTAATATCAATCACAACCAAGGTATATTCTGAAGGTATAGCGAGAGTCCAGGGCATGCCTCGTAGGGGCGTTCCTACTAGCTCCATCCTTTCATTTACCTTACATAGATCTTGGAGCATACACCAAGCCCCGGAGGCTTTTTGAGTAACAATATAGGTGTGGTCTAAGGACTCATAGAAGGGCATATGTGCCCAAGGTTTATCTGTTCCACCACCAGAAGGTAGAGGGCTACAAGTTTAGGTTTGGTCAATGGCCACTGCTCCACCCAGATTGGGCTTCTTGGCTTCCACCTATTGGGAGGTTCTCAAGGGGCAGTGGCCTATAGGATTGCGGTTCCACCCCAGCGGGTTCCCTATGTTCTTCTCTGTAATTATGAAAGTTAAAAAAATCCTTTTCCTTAACTCCCTCTAGATCCTGTTTAAGCCTTTGTACTTCTTCTCCATCCAGGATGGTCCTTAGTATCCACAGTGTCCATTTGTCTTAGCAGGTCTTGGCCTAGTAAATAGGCAGTGAGGATTTTTTGCCACTAAAGGGCATATCTTTCCGTGTTTTCCAATTGAGCTAGTACATTTCATAACACAACTGTATCTTTCGACTGGGAGTTGCCCCATACCCCCAATATCTGGGGCCCAGGTGCAAGCTTCCAGTCCAAGGGCACTTCCTCCTCCCTGAGTATGGTTTGATCTGCCCCTGTGCCAAGTAAGCAGTGAAACCTCTTTCCGCCTATGAGAATACTCATTTTAGGGTGGAGTCCTTCCACCAGGGAGAAGGTCCAATGGGCCTGGGTCGCCCTGCCATGAGGCTGCCTGGGCCTCACAGCAGAGGGGGTTCTTCCTTGAGTTAATGGGGCTGGAGGATGCCCCTCCCTTATTTTAAAGGCTTCCCATCTAAATCAAACTTGGATCAACAATCCTTTTTCCAATGGTATATTTTCCTGCACTTGGGGCAGGGTGTAGGGGGCCCGTTTGGTCCCCCTGGGCTGGTTGGTGGGGGATTGTTGTACACACTCCCTCTTAAAGTGCCCCTCCTGCCCGCATTTAAAACAAGTCCCTCTTCCTGATGGTCTTGGGGTTCCTCCGCCCTGGGCTGCCAGTGCCTGGATAAAAGTCTCAGTCATTGCATATATCTGAGCCTGTAAAGCTAAAGCTAATGATTGGGATTGGTGCTGTTGCGTTCCCACATCCTGGGAGGCCACCACCCATCTGCTCAGGGAACTCTCTCTCAATCCCTTGCAGGCCATATGTGTTCTGCATTCATCCCTTCCCAGACCAGCAGCTTTACAAACTGATCTTGGAGCTTCCCTGCCAGCAGCAATGAACGCTTTGTTGGACTTGGTCTATAAAATCAGGTAGAGGCTCACCTGGTTTTTGTCTCACTGCTGCTATGGGGGACTCAGTGGGCCCATCATCCAGTTTGTATCAAGCGGCAAGTCCTGCCTGCCTCACCTGGTCATGGTATGGGCCAGGTATGGTGGCCTGTTGGACGCCAATGGAGTACCCTTCCCCCATCCTTGTTAACATGGCATAAGTAATAGGTATCACGAGTTGAGCCTGCCAGTTATTTCTGCTCCCACTCTGCATTCCTCCTTAAAGAAAGCACACCATTTGATGAACTGAGAACTGGTGAGGACGGCTTTGGCCACATCCAGGCAGTCCTAAGGGACACATGGGTGATAAGCAATGTCCTGGAACAGGGTCTGGGCCCAGGGAGAGTTCGGGCCATCCTCTGCCACTGCCTTGCGGAGCTCTTTAAGATCCTTAGCTTCCCATGGATACCATTCCAAGGGCCTGTTAGCCCCTGCTGCCAGATTGACCGGATATGCTTGGGGAGGCAAATCCTGTGGTCTAGAGTCCAGGCTCTCAGGAGGCCTTTCCCTTCCAGGGTAGGTCTCTGAGTAGGTTACTTCCCAGGCCTCGGCCCCTCCATTGAAGGTTGGTAGGGGGTCTGAGTCTTGAAAGTCCCTCTCCCAGGTCTCATAGGGTGCAGTACCTCCCCTCCAATCGGGGGAGTAGGGAGGAGGCCTAGGACCGTCAGGAGCACCTGAGTCAGATGGAGTCATTTTCACCCTCGTTTTGACTTCCACTGTGCATGTTTCAGTGTGTTCTCAGTCCAATTTGACCCGTTCCTTTTCCTTCTCACTTCCCAAGTCCTCCTGTACTCCTTCTAGGCCTAATGTTGCCTCCTCCTCCTTCTTCTGTGAGATACCATTACCCATACTAAGGGTTTTACTTACGCTGAGAGACTGCTTAGCCTCTGCCGGTATCTTTTCCTTTTGTGCCCCACGTTGGACGCCAGATGTTGGGTCTTCGTCCACCCCAGTCCCACGAAGAAAAGACGGATGGGGTCCAAGGAAAGGTAAGTGTGGCTCTTGCCCATTCCCCAGCCTCCCTCAGCCTGGGAGACAATCAGACTCAGTGGGAAGTCAAGTCAAGCAGGTAGACAACTTGTTTATAAACGGAGAACAGGCCCTTTTGAAAGCCAAAAAGGAGCAGGTGGCTTGGCAGGGGAGGAAGAGGAACCAATCACTGTCAAGGTCACACCCTATCATGCACCTACGCTTTTAGGGGCTGGTTATGTACTGAACTTAAGGCAAATCGGGCTCTGCCCACTCTACTCTCTCTCAGCGCCATCTTTGCTGCCCATGTGCTCTGCAAGTTCTGCCGCCATGTTTGCCTTGATGGCTTGGCCTCTCCACTTTCACCACAATTTTTTTTTTTATTGTTGTTCAGTCCTGGGGCTTGAACTCTGGGCCTGGGCACTATCCCTCAGCTCTTCAGCTCAAGACAAGCATTCTACCACTTGATCTACAGCACCACTTCTGGTTTTCCAGTTGTGAATTGGAGATAATTGTCTCACAGACTTTCCTGCCTGAGCTGGCTTTGAATAATGATCCTCAGATATCAGCCTCCTGAGTAGCTAGGATTACAAGCATCAGCCACCGGTGCCAGACTACAGGCACCACTTTTTTTCATATTACCCCCTCAATCACTGTATTAACAATGAAAATCAAAAGTAGGCAAAGAAAATCACTCTTTATTTGGGCCTTATGTTGTAATAACAAGGAAAAGCAAAGAGATTTTCTCATGATGTGCACAAAGTAAGCCACACAGCCTGCTGACACAGTAAGAAACAGGACTTGCCATGGGTCTACACCAATCATTGAATTCCTTCATGCAAATGAAGGGTTTTGTTTGCACCAATCACAAGTCTTCTGCTGGGCCACTAGGGTAATGAGGTGTTCCCTGGCTAGTCTGGGTGAGAGTGACCATAGGGTCTTCTAGAGTTCACAAGGCTAGTGGTGGCAAAAGTCCAATACAAGCTACTTGCTGGTCAGTGCATTCTGGCACCAGAGTCATGATTTGGGGACACATTTGTAACTATTCATTCTTTGCTCAAGCCAGTCAGGCTCCAGCTCCTTTAACCGCTGTTAAAATGTTTAACAGTGGTCAAGTTTATTTCCCAACATTATCAATCCATTTAAAGGAAGAAAATAAACAATGTAAAAGGCGTTACAATCAAGACTTACTGGTACCAACAATGAGTGCTTTGACTATGTATGGCTGTGATCTAAGAATGCTGAGCTCCTGCCCCATGCCTCCATGGATGGCTATCATCTGTTTGGGGCTAGGGCTGCAGGGGTCCAGCTGTTTCCTAGAGTCCCAGGCAGGGGCAAAATGGACTTCTCACTATCCTTTCAAAGCTCTACTTATTGCCCCATGTGGCCACCTTTGTATACAAAGGTGTTGGGAGAAAGCGGCTGCTCTTCATGTAGGCAGAGATTTTCTTCAAGCCCTGAGTGGAAAAGAGAAAGCAGAGGCTCAGGATATGTGGAGATCCACAGAGGGAAAGCAACTTCCTCTTATTCATGCAGATAGTGAGAAGGACAGGGCTGTCTGTCAGTCTGTCCTCTCTGGATATGCCCTTTCTACCCTCACACAGGAGGCCCTTGTCTGCACAGACATGCTCTTCTTTCCCAGGGAAGCTCCTGTTTGCCTGGATTTGCACACAAGGGACTGACCAGGAAGAACAAAGGAACTGAGAATTTGCTATGCTGTTTGGCATAGAGCCCAGGCCTTACCCAGCAACTCAGTAAATCTTGGGTAAAAGTGTGGAAGATGGAGGAAGAGGGCTTCTGTGGCTCACACCTTATAATCTTAGTTACTTAGGAGGCTGAGATCTGAGGATCGTTGTTTGAAGTCAGTCCCTGAGATTCTTATCTTACCTCCATTTAATCACAAAAATAAAAGCTAAAATTGAAGATGTGGCTCAAGTGGTAGAGTGCTAGCCTTGAGCAAAAAGAAAAAAAGAAAGAGAAAAAGCCAAGGAAGGACATGAGGCCCTCAGTTTCAGCCACACACACACACACACACACACACACACACACACACACACACACACACACACACACACACACAGATGGAGGAGGACCCATAAGGAAAGGTAGAGCCAGTCCCAATCAATCCTCAAAGAGCAGAAAGTCCAATTTTCTCCACTTGTACCCCACCCAACTGCCAGCCCTGATACAGAGACTAAGCTAAATGACATTCAATTGTATTATGTGACTTATTTCCAAGGTTCAGCTCCTGGGCAATTTCTAAAGGGTTCAGTGTAATCTAGGGTTGCCTGTATCAATGGATCAAGTCCACACTAGCTTCAAGCAGCAGCCTCAGCCCTCCCAGCCCCTCCCCCTCTCATCCTGCCCATCCCTCCCATCCCTCCCATCTCAGAGTCAAGCCAGCTCTTGCACAATCCCCAAGGCCACATAATCTGGACCAGAACCAGAACTGATGAGAACTTGCTGCAAAAGCACAACACTTCATGAGGAAGGGAAAACAACAAATTCTAGTCTGAAATAATTCACACCGATGCCTACAACTTCCAAATCTCCTAAAGTAGGTTTTATGGGTTTCAAATATAAGGACTCTTGGTGCCCCAGGCCCTGCTGTGAGGTGAGAACAAGGCTGGACTCCCCAGAACC
Source organism: Dipodomys ordii (assembly GCF_000151885.1). Lineage (NCBI taxonomy): Eukaryota > Metazoa > Chordata > Mammalia > Rodentia > Heteromyidae > Dipodomys > Dipodomys ordii. The sequence continues at coordinate 1,395,475 of NW_012267362.1, read as the reverse complement.
CAAGTGGGGCACCTCACAGTCTGGAATTCCAACTATTCCATGCTTTACTCAGTGCCAAGATGGGGGAAGGGGTTTCTCTCTGTATTGTACCTGCCTGACATGGAGCCTCATAGAGAAAAGGTCAGAAAACATGAGTAAAAATAAGTTCATAGATCAATTCACAGATGAACCATCTGGCACATTCAAAGGAAGAAGGAAAAAACAAAGGAAAAAGGTGGAAGGAAAGGCCCACACCATAGAATACTTCTATCCTAGGCTTCTCCAAATCCAGCACCAACTACTGATCTGACTGGATTGAGCAAAGCCTCCTGCAGATCAGGTGTGAATACTGTCTGAATCTTGGGGATTCACATTAATCCCTCACCTCACTTCCCTAATACCTGTTGAATAGACTCTGCTGACTCTGCCCAAGGTCCTGGGCAGTAAACCTGAAGATTTTTCCTTTAGCACAAAACCTGAAAAGCTACTAAACTGCTGCTCTTAGAAGTCAGAGGACCACAAGGATTCCAGAACAACCTCCCCAGCACTGAACAAGTGACTCACCCCCTACACTCCCAAGTTCCTAATCTGTCCAGTGGGACAGATTGCTCTATCTGTAGGAATGCCAGCCCAATAGATGCAAATTGCTAACTACAGGCCCTAGTTGCTCTTCATTCAGCTCTAGGCCTAGAAAAACATCCTAAAAAAAAGAAGGAGGTCATAACCTGGAAAACGAGGATGAGAGGTACCACCTCAAAGTGAGAAACGAAGTCCTTCAGGTTTGGAAATGTGTCCAAGCATTTGGGGTCAGATATGCGGTGCAAGTCAAGGATATCATAAGCCAGGAAATCCACAGAGGTGATCTGCAAAACAGCCAAGGATAAAGGAACATGAAATTCTTGTTTTGTTTTTCTTTCTTTCTTTCCTTCTTTCTTTCTTTCTTTCTTTCTTTCTTTCTTTCTTTCTTTCTTTCTTTCTTTCTTTCTTTCCTTCTTTTTTGTCAGTCGTGGGTGGGGCTTGAACTCTGGGCCTGGGTGCTGTCCCTCAGCTCTTCAGCTCAAGGCAAGTGCTGCCACCCCTTGAGCCACAGCATCACTTCCAGTTTTCTATGGTTTATTGGAGATAAGAATCTCAGGATTTTCCTGCCCAGGCTGGCTTTGAATGACAATCCTCAGATCTCAGCTTCTTGAGTAGCTAGGATTACAGGTGTGAGCCACTGGCTCCTGGCTTGTAAGCACGAAATTCTGTACTCTTGAAAGAACAAATTCTCATCCCTTCCCTTTTTAGTGTATATGTGCCAGTTCTGGTGCTTGAAATCAGGGCCTGGACATTGTTCCTGAGATTCTTTTTGTTCAAGGCAAATATACTTTATTTTAATAGTTTGTTGGAAGTAAGAGGCTCAGGTCCTTTCCTGCCCAGGCTGGCTTCAAACTATGATGTTCACATCTCAGATTCCTGAGTAGCTAGGATTACAGATGTGAACAACTGGTACCCAGCTTGATTCCCTCCCTTTTACCTTGTCACCCACAAACCATGGCTGCTTCCCCAGGAACTCTGAGAAGAGCTTCATCATTCCAGGGAGTTGCTCCAAGTACTCTAGCTTCAGTTTCTCCTGAGACAGAAAACAGCTGTCACTACCCTCACCCACAAATTCCCTGACATAGTGACCAGTCTCCACAGTGTTGGGCATAGCCCCAATCAGCAGACATCTACCCTCAGATGGAGACTAGGTCGGTGTTCAGTCTTTAATAGACTCCTTCTGGATACTTCACCCAGTCCTTGAAAGGCAATAAAAAGTCAGACAGGAATGGGCCACTTCTCTTAAGGAAACATTACAACTCCTGGCAGTCAAACAAGCTCCGGTGTGTCTAACCCAGGAGTGCTCTGACTACCTGGCAGATGCCAGGCAGAATTAAAGATGCAAGAACTAAAAGTACTAGCTCTACCTAGTAAGTTTCAAAAGCATGAAATAAACATCTAAGTCTTTCTCATAAAGCAAAAAATGAAGCTGAAAAAGAGGAGCAGAGGTCTTCTGGCTGGCCCTATTAGGAAAAGTAATTGATTCATGCACTAGGAAACATTTGGGCAGAGGCCAGAACTCAAGACTTCCATGACAATTCTGCATGTGGACTTCCCTTTCTCCTCAGTCAGTGTGTTTATTTCATGAGCAGGTACATGGAATGAACCTCCTGGGAGAAGAGCCAGGTCAGAGGGCAGAAGTGGAGAGAATTCTGAAACCCTGACACTTTCTAGCACTGACTATCCATCTTGGAGAATCTAGACTGCTATCAGGTTAGTAGGGACTGAATCAGAACGTTCAGTTAATACAGTCCGGTGAGGGACACGGGTGGCAACACAGGAAACATCCTTGAAGATAAGCAGTTCTAATGAGTTCAAAAGTGAAAGAGGACCAGCAGAGATGGGAATTTAAAAGATTTGACTCTTGATCCAAACCCTGCCTGACACAGCCCATGGCAGAGGAGGAGAGGGACAGGGAGTGGGTAGCAAAATATGATTCACAAAGTCTGGGCTGTAGCAGACTCTGGCTAGCTGATTGGAGACATCCATAGCCTGGTTCTCCAAAATGTCCACTTGAATCTTCTCCTGTTCTGTCTCCCCACCTGCAGCCACACAACTCAGTTGCATCCTCTCCATCCCACCCCAAACAAACCCAAGGGATGACCACTGCCTGTCTCACATGCCCAGCCACCAGCCCCACTCATACAGGTTGTGCTTGCGGGCAATGTAGCGCAGGATGGCATTGCTCTAGGTGATCTTGTGAGCTCCATCAATCAAGTAGGGCAGCTGGATGGACAAGCAGAGAAGGTTACAAGGGGCCTCAGGTCCCAGCAGCCCTTCTCTGGGTTAGAGCAGACACAGAACCTAGCACTCAGTGTGCTTGGCACTGGTGAGCCCCACATAAACACACTTCAAAATGAATGCAAGAGTCAAGACATAGAGCGTCATAGAAAACCACAGATAGCCAGAAAGGAAAGGAGTAGAGCAGAAAAGCCCTGATCCTAGAAGCTCTCAGCTGGGCAAGGAAAGGAGGGAAGGAAGGAGGGAGGCCACACTTCCCTAGACCACCCCTTCCCCTGCACCTCCATTGGGGAAGTCCAGGCCCAGCTTGAACTTCTCACTCAACCACTGGCTTCTGTCATAGTCAGGAGCTGTGATAGATGAGATCAAGTGAAAACAAACCTCCCTGAGTCCAGCCCTCCTTCCCCAGGATCCCCTGAGGCAGTGGATCTGCACTCTGACCAGCTGTGTCCCACATGCCAAGGCTACAGGGGTGAAGAATGCTGGGAAGGCTGAGGGATCTAAGGACCAGGTCAGAAAAGGTTTAGGCCAGTGCTAGACAACCCCACCCAACTTCAGACAAAGGAGGTCCCTGGTCCTCCACTCCCAGCTCCTTGTAATGGAAATCCAAAGTGAGCCCTTTTAGGATTTGGGAAGGAGCAGGCCCTGGGTGGGGTTGGAGGCCTGCAGAGCTGGGCAACAGGTGACCACAGTATGAGTGGCTGGGCACCCCAATGCGCAAGAATTGGTCACAAGTCTGACCAGGAGGTGTCATTACCGTCCCCCATTGTGTATCTCTTCTCCTCATAGCTTGTGTCTGTGTATTCCAGGAGCAGGCGGATGGCGTGGGCCAGCTGGGAAAGTTGGCAGGTGAGAGAGATCAGAAATGGGGGATCCTGTCTGTGACTTCACCTCCTCCAGGTGAAGTCTAACAATATCTAACAATACTTTCCACATGCATGCACACTCTATGCGTGCACACACAGAAAGAAACAGGTCGCACGTGTGTGCCCTCTGGTAAGGCTCAGGCAGAAGACTCCAGCAAGTTCTGAGGAAGATCCCCATTCTAGAACTGCCTCCCCCCCAACCCGAGTCAGCTTCTCCCCATTCCTCGGCCCCTCCCACCGGTCAGGCGGTTGCTCAACCCGCGGATGTCCCAGTAACCAAGTGTCATGGGCATGGTGCTGGTATTATGGACAAAGCCACACTGGCCTCGGCCGTCTTGGACTGTGACTTTACCCAGTGTACAGTGGGGGTGGGCGGGGCTGCTGGCCTCGCCCCCATGCCGCCCCTGGCCCCGCCCCTTTGCCTCGCCCCGCCCCCATGCCTCTATGTAGTGTGTGTGTGTGTGTGTGTGTGTGTTCTGGTTTTGGTTCGGGGGTGGGGGGTGATGCCTTAGGAGTGGTGGAGCACATGACAGTATAGCCTGAGTCTCAGTGGGCCTAGCCTGTTGACAGTCTGGGAGTCTAGGAAGCCTTTAGAAATGATCCTTGTGTGTCTCATTGTTATTCAATTTGTGCTCTCTGGACAGCAGTTGAGGTGGATTAAGCACACGGGGATTACACTGGGGTGCTGGGTGAGGTAGAATCAGCTTTCTGATTTAGATTAGCAGTTGTAGCAGCTTGTGCTTTCTTTGTGGTTTGGCTTCTTCCTCTGCACTGGCCATCAGGGTTTGCTGAGTCACTGGGTGAGATCTGGGCTCACTCAGGAGCTGCACAGGCAAGTTCTCTGTCCTGCTGTTCTGCCAGATCCTCCTTCCTTTTCATTCTACCTAAGTCAAGAGCTTCAACGTGAAAAAGGGATGTGTGTGTGCAGACAGGCCTTGTGTAGGAGAGAAGAAGGCAAAAGCACAGAGAGAACACACAATGACCAATCCTGGCTGCTTGAAGCCCTGGCTGACTTCTTCACCATTGGAGAAGGAGGATGTTGCATAACCTCTGTCTCCCTCAGGCTCATTATTATTATTACGATTGTAAAATTCCACTTAAGTAATTAATATGAAAATATGATAAAAAGTTATGTAGATGCATAAAATATTAAGCTAGACTAAAACACATAGCAGCCTACAAGTCAGCAAATATTTTCTATGATGTGCCAATATTTCATGGTGTTGGCCATGATTCTTCCCTGTTTCATTGTATAGAAACAATGATAACTCATACATACTACACGGATGCTCCTTTGCTTCATGAAATATTATTTACAAACATTGGTGGCTATAACCAAGAGGTCACAAATACAAGATTCAAACATTGACTAAAAACTCAGATAAAAATTTCTCCATAGAAGATATGCAAATGCCATGAGCTCAGGGAAAATCTCTCAAGACCGCTAATCATTAGGGAAATGTAAATCAAATCTCTAATGAGGATCACACATTGTGGAGTGACTACTATCCAATAGCAATGATGGGTTTGGTGATTTTTGTGGAAATACTGTAACCCTTTTAATACTCTTCCAGTGAGGATGGAAAATGGTATAGCCACTGTGCAAATTATGCAGTTTATCAAAACACGAAGCTTGGTCCAAAACCAAGAGTTGCGAGATCCATTGGTCTGAGATTGACTTTGCCTTGTCTCAAAGAACTTAAGGGACATAATGGCTAGGAGAACAGATTTTGGAACAAAAAGGAAATGAGTTTATAAAGGCGAGGTTGTTATCTACATTAGCTAATGCTTTGTTTGGACTGCAAGTATGAACTCAGTGTGTCAACAATGGTCCTTTCCTGGAACTCAGGTAGACGTGGATTTGATCCCCAGAATGACAACATTTTAAAAAAGTATTAATCATTTTGTAAGACTTGAATTGCAATAATAATTTCAAAGCAGATGCTATACCTGAATGCGTATCAATTGTTCCCTCTATTAGCAGGGGGAGGACAGGAGGCCCAGGACCGGGAATAAGATGGATCCTTCATTTTGACTTAGTTTGGCTATTAACAGACACAACTGAGGTGAGAACTACAGAGAGAGAGTTTGGAAATACAGGCACATCTTTATGTTTTTATACCCTGAGCAGAGTGGACAAGTGGACAGGGAGGGAGGCTGTGTGAAGGAGAGGAAGCCCATGATGTCCAGGACAAGGACTCTCAGGAGCTGGGAAAGTGGAACACAGGAGGAAAATAGCTCTGCAGAAGGAGGGGAAGGATGGACCTGTAGGCTCTCAAAAGCAGAGTCCCCACAAGCCAGGAGAGACATCCAGTGGGTGACCTGAGTCTCTGGAAGGCAATAGGGAGCAGTCCCAGTTAGGGTGCTTCAATGTGATCTGAAGCAGAGGATTGTAGTCAATTAGGGACCTCACAGAAATTCACCCTAGTGTTGCCTGACACCCTGGATTTCTTTTTTTTTTTTTTTTTTGGTCGGTAGTGGGGCCTTAACTCTGGGCCTGGGTGCTGTCCCTCAGCCCTTCAGCTCAAGGCTAGCGCTCTACCACTAGAGCTACAGCGCCACTTCCGGTTTTCTGGTGGTTTATTGGAGATAGGAATCTCACGGTCTCTCATGCCCAGGTTGGCTTTGAACCGCGATCCTCAGATCTCAGCCTCCTGAGTAGCTAGGATTATAGGCGTGAGCCACCACCGCCGGGCTGACACCCTGGATTTCTGTGTGCATTGTCACAACTATACAGAATGGCCATGTTCTAGTTGTCTAAGGGATCATTGTGCAGCTAATCATAAGCAATTGGGTGAAATTTGCCTAAGGATCTACAGAGTGACCTCTGGACTAGATTCCTTCATTCTTTTTACCTGTATACATAACACTATTCTATCAATAGCAAGGTAAATTCACACCAATTTTAATACAAGTGGCCTCAGAATTAAAGCATACTACAGAAGTAAGTACCAAATAAGAAAAAATCAGAAGTGCTCTAGCTTATGGATATTATTTAGAATTTTCTTAAAATAGAGGAAATATACCACATTTTCTTACCTCTAAAAAATAAAATGATTAGTAACACACCTACATGCTACCAGCTTTGATTTGAGAAAATGAATATCCTACATTCTTCTGATATTGAAATTTAAGTTAAGTGCTGGGAATGTGGCCTAGTGGTAGAGTGCTTGCCTAGTATGTATGAAGCCCTGGGTTCAACTCCTCAGTACCACATAAACAGAAAAGGCCAGAAGTGGCACTGTGGCTCAAATGGTAGAGTGTTAGCTTCGAGCACAGACAGGCTCAGAGACAGTGCTCAGACCCAGAGTTCAAGCTCCAGGACTGGCATAAATAAATAAATAAATAAATTCAGGTTAGGGATACAGCTCAATAGTAGAGAGGCAGCAATCATAGGTGAAGCCCTACATTAGTTCCTAAACACAGATAAGAGGAAATGAGAGGCAAGGAGAAGGGAAAAGAAGGCGTAGGGGTGCAAAGGAAGGAAGGAAGGAAGGAAATGAGGGAAGGAAGCAAGAGAAGAAAAGGAAGACAGAAAGGGAAGAAAGACAAAAATGAAATAAAGACAAAATTTAGCTTAACACAGAGTTTCAAGATAGAGGAATAATAACACTGTTCAATGTGAAAAGTTTGTATAGAAAACAAGAAATAATACTAAGAAGATAAATATGTGAACTTTCATATGAAAAAGAGATGAATTCCTCAAAAACATTAGCTAAATTGATGTAGCATTAGTACAACAAGAAAAACATTGATAAAATTCAATTTAATAACCAGTATATCTAAGAAAGATTTAAAAACCAGCATAAATGATTTCAAATTGGGGAAGCACTTTCTCCATATAGAAATATTACAATTACAACCAATAAGGTCAAACACAAATTGAAGAAATTAAGATCTGGCTGGGTGCCAGTGACTCATGCCTATAATCCTATCTACTTAAAACACTGAGATTTGAGGATGGAGATTTGAAGCCTGACTAGACAGGACAAGTCTGTGAGACTCAATTCCAATTACCCAGCAAAAATGCCAGAAGTGCAGCTATGACTCAAATGGAAGAACACTAGCCTTAAACAGAAAAAGCTGAGGAACAGTGCCCAGGCTATCAATTAAAGCCCTGGGAACAGCAAAATAAAGATAGATAGATAGATAGACAGACAGACAGACAGACAGACAGACAAACAGACAGACAGACAGGTAGGTAGATATAGATAGATAGACAGATGGATAGATGATAGATAGGTAGGTAGGTAGGTAGATAGATAGATAGATGGATAGAGAGACAGACAGATTAGATAGATAGATAGATAGATAGATAGATAGATAGATAGATAGATAGATAGATAGAATTTTAAGGGCAATTACTACACAGAAGTTGGTTGGATGAGCCCTCCTAAACAATTATTGTATCAACTGTCCCAAACTATGAAGACAGCGTGAGAGACCTACCTAGGCAAACAAAAAGTGAGAATAACAATTCACTATCCCTTTTTAAGTCTGATCAAGTCAGGTATCTACAATATGGTGCCTTGATGCTAAGTGTTGTGCTCAGACACAGCATGTGGGGGAGAGTGACAAGAGAGAAAGGTGGAAGGGGAGGGAAGGAGAGGGAGTAGAAGGACCATGTGGACAAAGCAAACTACTGAGCACACTGGAGTTCTTTGCTTTTTTTTTTGCAAAGTATAAGGTTATATTAAAGTAAAAAACAGAAAAAAAAGAAAAGGAAAGCATTTACTGCATAATTCAGGACAAACACAAATGCCTTACTAATTGCAACGAATTGTGTTGTTCCAACAAAATCCTTCTGACTCACCATGCATTGTATTCTTGTTTATTCTTCTATTTCATTTTTGAAAAGAGCCTCTACATTACCACAAGTCTTAACAAGAGATCATTTTGCTGTTGGGATATATTCGGCAATGGTCAGATTTTTCAAATGGTCCCTTGTGGTAAATGCCTCTGACATCCAACTGGAGGAAGTGGATAGATTGCAAAGGACCCTGCAATGCACAGCATAGCCCCTTACAGCAAGAATTTGTATGCTTCAAATTCCAAGTCATAACCTTTAAAACTCCAGGTCTAAAACTGTAGATGGACAAGTCAAAAATCTACATTTAGAGTAAAATGGCTCTAAAATAATGGTGGCAGCTGCCCTGGCAATCAGCTGTTACAGAGAGTGCCTGAAGGGAGGACCTAGAACACTCTTACCCTGCAGCATCAGGCAGCAGATCACAATGAACCAGAAAGATGTGGACAGAGGCATGGGTCTATCCATGGGAGAGGCTGGGCAGCCTGGTCTCCCAGTGTGCATGGCAGGGAGTGGAGACTCTGCTAGTTACACAGCTGACCTCTCCTGGAGTCCTCAGTAGCCTACTAGAAGGGCAGGCAGCTAAGCCCAGTCTCACTATACTTATTATCCCCAACTTGGGTAAAGACCAGCAGGTTAAGCTGAAGTTGCTGTTTTATGCCAGTACTGGAGCTTGAACCCATGACCTCATGCTCTTCTTTAACTTTTTGCTCAAAGATGACACTCTACTACTTGAGCCATACCTCCACTTATGGTTATTGTTAGTTAATAGAGATTAGCCTCACAGACTTCCCTGCTAGAGCTGACTATGAACTGTGATTCTCAAATCTCAGCCTCCTGAATAGCCACCAGTGCCCAACTAAATGTGAGCACCATAACTGAGAATCATGTCTAACCAGCTCCTATAAGTCATCATCACAAGTTGAATATATAATAAATAAATATATATAATAAATAGCCATTTTCTGGCATATTGTGTTTTGTGTGGTTATATGACTAATTCACTGATTATTGTGACCAATTTGTGTTTCTTGCTATGTGAATGTACTAGTCAGGACTCTCCAAGAAACAGTATAGGCAGAATGCATAAATAATGCATTTTCTATAAGTACATGCATGTGTGTGCTGTTATTAGAATCGGCTCATTCATCATGGAGGAGGAAGACTCCAGTGATCTGCCAACCATAAGTTAGAGTGGTACATTTAGTCCAAGGCTAAAGACCTGCAAACAGGTAGAGGATCCTGTGGAAGTCCCAAGCGAAGCCCTAAGGCCAGAGAACAGGGAGCACAGATGCCCCAGGGCAAGAGATGATGTGTGTTTCTGTCCTGAGAGCGTGAATTCACCCAGCCTCTGACCATTGTTTTTCCTATTTTTTTAATGCTGGTTTTGTGGCTTGAATGTAGGATCTGGTGCTGTCTGTGAGCTTTTTTTTATTGTTTGTTTTTTATTTTTTCTGAAAACTAACATTCTATCCCTTGAGTTACTTTCCAGCCTGGGCTGGCTTTGAATGGAAATCCTCACCTATCATCCTCCTGAGTAGCTAGGATTACACTTGTAAGCCCCTGGTGCCAGGCAAAAAAGTCTCTCAGTTTTTGTTCTATCTGGGCTATGTCTTACTGGATTTTGAGGATAATGATGGGAAAGGGCTTCTTTGCTCAGTCTACTGACTCTGGTGCTCATTTAAACAATTTACCAGCTATCTGGGCAAACCTCAGGGTTGTCCATTTGGTTGTTCTTGTTTGCTTTGTTTTCCTACTACTGGGGCTTAAACTCATAGTCAAAGTGCTCTCCCCTCGTTTTTGTTTTGTTTTTTGTTTTTTTCTTGACTCAAGGCTAGAGCTCTACCACTTAACCCACAGGTCTTTTCACAGTTTTTTGTTTTTTTTTTTTTTTTAGTTAACTGGAGTTAAGCATCTCCTAGACTTTTCTGTCTGAGCTAGCTTTGAACCATAATCCTCAAATCTCAGCCTCCTGAGTAGCTAGGATTACAAGTATGAGCCACTAGTGCATGATAATGTGGTATATTTGAATAAAAAAAGTACTGTCATATTAAGTAATGAAATCTAGAATACAATCACAACTAATGGCCCTGCCCCTGATTAAACAAAACACTGTCACAGGTTCTTCTTTTCATGTTTCTATAGGACTCAAGTCAAAGGGAGACAATGATGAAACAGAGGACTTGCTTGGTGCTGGTGACTCACACCTGTGATCCTAATTAATTCAGGAGGCTGAGATCTGAGGATAGCAGTTCAAAGCTAGCCCAGGCAGAAAAGTCCTTGAGACTCTTCACTCCAATTAACCCCAAAAAGAGGGAGAGCTATAATTCAAGTGGTAGAGCACTAAGCTCAGGGACAGCACTCTGGCCTAGAGTTCAAGCACCAGGACCAGAAAGAAAAATGATTAACACAGCGTTCCACAAACACAGGGAAATTCATTGATAGTGTTGAACAGATGGAAAAGCATAAGTGCTAACCATTAACAAAATATAAAAGTCAAAGTTTCACCCTCTTTTCTAGAATGGTGAGGAATTAGCCAAGAAATATGGTGTCCATGGCAGCTAGGGAGCAAGCCTTGAAGGCATCAGGGACCAAGAAAAGATAGACTCCTGGACTTACAGAATGTGATACAGCCAAACCATGTGAGAAGCACAGAGAGGCCCAGGTCCCTGCCACTGAATCCCAACCATTTTGGGTCTTGACTCATTGGGATCTACAGCCTTTCTCATAGTAAACACAATGGCCTTTTGACGTGCATGAGAGATGCAGGCTCAGAAAAGGAAGCCTTTGTACTCTAGAATGCCTCCTGAACTGTCTCCTGTGAGTGCCTCAAAACTGAAAGCAAGAAGTCTCAGACTAGCTGGGTCCCAATGGCTCATGCCTATAATCCTAGATACTCAGAAGGTAAAGATCTGAGAATCACAGTTCAAAGCCAGTCCAGATAGAAGACTTTGAGATACTCTTATCCAGCAAAAAGTCAGAAGTAGAGGTGTGGTTCAAGTGGTTCAGTCTTGAACCAAGTGAAAGTGCAAAACTTCAAGTTGAAGCCTCAGTACCAGCACAATAAAAAATTAATTTTTTAAAAAAATTAACCACAAAAATGTTTCAAAACTCTCAGATTCTATAGAAGGCCTCTGAAACTAGCCACTGGCTCGGATTTCAGTCCATTGACAGTAGCAGTGACAATGGCTGAGTACATGCATGGAGCCAAAGGAATAAACAAAATACACAGCACAGTTTCAAGCTTTATTGAGGACAGATATAACTGGGTATTCATTCCCCAGTGGCACAGCGTCTGCCCACAAGGCGATGTTGCTCTTTCAGGGAGTGCTGGGGGCTGTGTATGCTTGGATTTAGCAGTCAAATGAGAAAGAAGAAGAAAGGAATGGGAGAGTAGGATAGTGTGTTTACAGAAGCTTTTCTGGAAGTGGCTAAGTAGAAGAAAAGACAGCCAGTAAGGCCTTGGAGAAGAGAAGGGAGTAGAAAAAAGCAGTGGGAAGACCTGGGTAACACTACAGGGAGCCAAGCTGGGCCCAAGGCCTAGGCTCCAACAGGTCTTCCTTTGCTCCGAGCGCTGCAGAGTTCTATTACTCCAACCACTGGGCCAACTTTGAAAATACAGGTCTTGGGAGGAAGCGGCTGCTCTTCATGTAGGCAGAGATCTTCTTCAGACCCTGTGAGAAGAGGAGAGCCAGAACTCAGGCTTTCTGCCCACTGGATCAGGCAGCTGCCGTCCAAGAGGAGCGTGTTCACTGCAGTCAAGTGTTGGAGCCCAGTTCAGTCTACTTACCACTCCAGCTCTGAGAAGGGAACTCTAATTTCCTGTAAGAGGGGGAGACTGGACACTGTGCAAGGTGCTTTATGCCCACTAGATATTACAATATAGGCTCAAGAAAAACACCTCAACAATCCTGCCATTATCACTGGTCAGGGGCAGCCAGAGTAGTTATGTGAGGTTAAGGATCTGTGCCTGACATCCTGTGCTCTGTGTACTCCTCCCCTCCACAGCAGACCCTATCCCTTCCTGTCCACACAGGCCTGCTCTTCTTTCACCAGGAAGCTTCTGCTCGCCCAGGTTTGCACAAAGAGGAGGGTCAGCAGGACAAAGGAGCTGAGAATTTGACAGTGTAACTTGGAAGCAAGTCCAGGACTTAACCAATGACTCAGAAATTACCACATGAAAAAGAATGCAAGACTGGGAACTGGGGACTCACCTATAATCCTAGCTACTCAGGAGGCTGAGATCTGAGTATCTTGGATCAAAGCCAGCCTAGGCAGACAAACTTGAGAGATTCTTATCTCCAGTTAACCAGCAAAATGATACATGTGGAGGTGTGAGTCAAATGGCACAGCACCAGCCTTGTACAGAAAATCAGATGAGGGCCAAAAGCTCTGAGTTCAAGCTCCACTACTGGCAAACCTCCCCCAAAAAAACAAAAAAGGAAAAAACATTCAGGGAGGAGAATCTACAAAGAAAGTCATGACAGGGTTCTGACTGGTCCCCAGTGAGCAGAAAGTGCAACATTCTCTACCTACTACACTACTGAGTACAACTACACTCCCCCTCAATCTATCTCATCACCAGCCCTCTCTCAGTTGCATTGCAAGACTTCTTTCCAGGACACAGAGTGAAGAGATAATCCCAAAGGGTTTTGCTATATCCATCCCTGTGTTTTCCCAAACACACCAGGCCTCCTGGACCTCAGGCCACTGTACTGTGCTCTCTCCCCATCCATGAGGAAGAAGGACTGGGGGGTGTCACCTCAAAGCAGGACATGAAGTACTTCAGGTTTGGGAACACATCCAGGTACTTGGGCTCATCAAGTCTGGACCAGACCACAACTGATGAGATCTTACTGAGAAATCATGATGCTTCAGAGGGAGAGGGAAAGAGAACAGATTCCAGGTAAACATAACTGTGACTCAATTCTCACATTTCTAATAAAAGAGACTTTAGGGGGTGCCCTGTGAAAAATGCGGTCCAGGCTGCCGTCTCCAGCATCCAGATGGCACATGTGCATCTTATGATCTGATATCTCTGCCAATATCTGCTATATTCAGTCCCAGGATTTGGGGACAGTTTTGCATGTCATGCTAAGACTGATACTACGCTGCTGGAGAAGATCAGCATTCATCCATGTAAAAAAAATTCAGCACAGTACAAGACACTATGTTGAAAACAAACTTTAAAACTTCGGGAGGTGGGGAAGGAGAAGGTGGGAAGGTGGGGAGGGAAGGGATGGTAGGGGAAAAACAAAGGAGGAAGTAACAATGCTCCATAGGAAATGTACTCATGTAACTGTAATCCCTCTGTACAGTCTTTTTACAATAAAATTTCTATATTTAAAAAACTCAGACCATTATGTTCCCATCACACAGACAAAAGACCTAAGATATGCAAGACAAGACACAATGATGACAGGATGAAACAAGATAACTGCAAACAACTGAAGATAAAACCTTCCAACATGTCTTCCTACATGTCTGCTCAGTCACTGACTGCAGCCCTTAGACCAAGCCAGAGGCCCACCAGGAGCCCAGCACAGCCTCACTGGCACTGGGAACATGAACGAGTGACACACTCTACAGCCTCAGGTTCCTAATCTGTCCAATGGGTCAGATTGCTCTAACCACCCTGCAGAAATGCTGTATTGATAAACTTGGCCCAATAAACACAAGTTAAAAGCACATGGGCTGCCAGAAATTCAATGTTCAGTAAACCCTAGTAATTCTGCACTCAGCTCCAGGACTAGGGAGGCATCATGGAAAGGGAGAAGGGAGGAAGTTCATCCATGAGGAAGGAGGACTGGGGGACGTGTCACCTCAAATCGGGACATGAAGTCCTTCAGGTTTGGGAACGCATCCAGGCACTTGGGCTCAAACATACGTTGCTGGTCAAAAATATCATAAGCCAGGAAATCCACAAAGGTGATCTGCAGAAAACCAAGATGAATGGGTTAAATTTTATAACCTACAGGAAAGATTAAGTTCTGCTCCCCAGGACTCCCCCCTTTACCTTGTCCCCTGCAAACCATGGACGTTTTCCCAGGAACTGTGAGAAGAGCTTCAATTTGTCAGGGAGGCCTTGCAAGTACTCTGGCTTCATCTTTTTCTGAGGCAGAAAACAGCTGTCACCATGTTATGATGCAAGCCCCACCCCCTCAGCAGAGAGGCCAATATCAGTAGGGACTGCAGGCCCCAGCTGGCCAGGCTTATGCAGCCATCTTCCCTGAGTCTGGGCCGGGGTCTGGATAGAGATTTCCACATCCTGAGTCTCGATTGTGTTGTCTAGATTCCCACTTGGTACAGATCCCAGCTATCAGAGGTATTGGGAAGTGAGACACAAATGCAACACATGCTGGAATCCACTGCTGTTCAACCTGGTTCATGTGAGTCAGAGCCAATGGTTTCCAAGTACCTCACAGGTACTCAGGTAAACAGATATAATGCAGTAGAACCAAAGAGGCAGATGACTAGAAGACTGAAGGTGAAAAAACAGTGGTATATCTCCATGTTTATTGCAGCACTGTTCACAATAGCTAGGTATGGAAACAACCCAGATGCCCCACCACAGATGAATGGATCCAAAAATTGTGGTATCTATACACAATGGAATATTATGCAGCCATTAGAAATGACAAAATAATGGCATT
>NW_012267362.1:1351664-1380230 GCF_000151885.1 Dipodomys ordii | reverse complement strand
CTGATCACATGTATGGTGTATATGTGTATACCGTTATATGTTATAGACTGTGATAGACAATTTGCTCCAGGAAAGTTAGAATGAACTTGTGACTTTAAATGAGCAACATTATTCCACAATACTGTGAAATTTGAGAAATTATGTAATTATTTAATAAAAAAAAAAAGAACCTTGGGGAAGGTAGGGAGGGAAAGGATGGTAGGGGGAAAACAATGGAGGAGGTAACAATGCTCAAAAGGAATTGTACTCATTACCTTACTCATGTAACTGTAACACTCTGTATAGTATCTTTACAATAAAAAACTTAAAAAAAATAGAAAAAACAGTGGTATGAATGGGGGAGGGCTGTACTCCTACCACAGGATTTGTGTGTATGTTGAAACAGTGGTGAAAAAGGAACAGAAGTTATCTCTCAGATCCTGAGCTGACTATTAGGAAAAAGTCCTAATTCCTGCTAATGCCAAAGACACAGTTCCGGGGAAATAGTTGGGAAGACAAAAGAAGATCAGGCTTCATTGCTCTCCCTTGTTTTGCACCTTATATTGATGGCTTGAGACTAGGATCAGAATATTCATCCTGGATAATCTAAACTATATTATGATTAGTTAGCATGGATTCAAGCTTGACTTGATGTGCTAAAATACCGAAGGTCAATCTGAAGGAGAGGAAACTTGATAGGATAGGAAACCTTAGAGAGTAGGTACCACTAACAAATTCCTTTGCTGAACTGAAACACTGAAGATGTAACTGCAAAGGTTTAACTCCTCTTCTCAGCCATATGGGGACCTCACAACTGGGGAACTCACAAAGTCTGAGTTGTAGCAGAGCATGATGAACTGTGTACGGATATCTGTGACCTGATTCTCCATCATGTCCACACGAATCTTCTCCTCCTCTGTCTCCCCACCTGCATCCACACAACACAGATGAACCTTCACCATTCCATCCCAAACAAGCCCAGGGGATGGCCACTGCCTACCCTCCCCCCCCATGCCCAGCCACCAGCCCCACTCACACAGGTTGTGCTTGCGGGCAATGTAGCGAAGAATGGCATTGCTCTGGGTGATCTTGTGAGCTCCATCAATCAAGTAGGGCAGCTGGATGGACAATCAGGGAAGGTTACAAGGGGCCCCAGGTCCCAGCAGCCTTTCTCTGGGTCAAAGCAGACACAGAATCTAGCACTCAATATGCCTGGCCATGGTGAGCCCTACATAAGCATCCTGCAGAATGAATGCAAGAGCTGGGACATAGAGCATTATAGAAAACCACAGATAGCCAGGAAAGAGAGGCGTAGAGCAGAAGCATTACCCTAAAAACTCAGCTGGGTAAGGAGAAAAGGAAGGGAGGCCACACTAGAAAATGGAGATGCAAGAGGGTCACCCTCATTAATTACCCCTGAACACCCCTTCCCCTGCACCTACATTGGGAAAGTCCAGGCCCAGCTTGAACTTCTCACTCAGCCACTGGCTTCTGTCATAGTCAGGAGCTGTGGTGGACAAGATCAAGTGAAAGCAAACTTTCCTGAGTCCAACCCTCCTTCCCCAGGACCCCCTGAGGCAGTGGACCTACACTCTGACCAGCTGTGTCCCTCCCACATTTCAAGGCTACAGGGGTGAAGAATGCAGTAAGGAATGAGGGATCTAAGGACCAGGGTCACAAAAGGTTTAGGCCAATGCTAGGCAACCCCACCCAACTTCAGACAGAGGGGGCCCCAGCCCTCCTCTCCCAGCTCCTTGTAATGGAATACCAAACTGCATCTTACAGGGGTTGGAGAAGAAGCAGACCTTAGGTGCACATGGAGGAGGCCTGCAGGTCTGAGCAACAGGTGACCACGGTAGGAGTGGCTGAGCACCCCATGGGCAAGCCTTGGTCAAGAGTCTGATCAGGGAATGTCCTTACCGGGCCCTAAACTGTATCTCTTTTCATCATAACTTGTGTCTGTGTATTCCAGCAGCAGGCGGATGGGGTGAGTCAGCTGAGACAGAGGGTAAATGACGGAAGTCAGAAGGGGAAGGGAGAAGCCTGATTGCTTGGCCTCACCTCTTCCTCGGTGCCCCTTCCGCACAGCACACCCCACTCACCTCCCCACCACCCCACGCTGCGTAGTCTCACGCGTGTGAGCTCTGGAGAGCTGAGAGTTAGGTGCAGAGCATCCTAGGTTGCTGAGCATGCACTCCAGCAACAGGCGCCCAGCGGGCCCTGCTGAAAAGACCCCGCCCCGCGTCCCCCGCCCCGCGTCCCTCGCCCCGCGTCCCCCGCCCTGCTCCCGGCGGAGTTCCGGCTCACCCCGCGGACGTCCCAGTAACCCAGTATCATGGGCATGGTGCTGGGGTCGTGGACTGCGCAGATCGGCCTCGGAGGGGCTGAACAGTGACTTTATCCTGGAATCCAGGAAAAACCCAGGGTAGGCCCGCCCCTTCCTCCCGCGTGAACCCGCTGAGGCTCCCCCTCCCCCTCCATCCCTCTGGGCTCCACCTCCTGGGTCCACCCCAAGTCTCCTCCAACCTTGTGCTGCAGAAGGAGAGGGGTGGGAGGGCCACAGGGCGGCTCTTGGAACGCTGGAAGAGGCAGAAGGAAACACTCCAAGGAGCCTCAGCCTGCATGGGCTAGGAGCAAGGTGTGGACATCTGAGAACCTAAGTCAGCACCAGGCTCTCCTGCTCCCCAGCCCGCCCCTTGCTGGGCTCCTGGGGCGCAGTCCATGCACTCCTCCACCCAGGGCTATAAAGATCCTGTGTTTTGGTGAAGCTCAGGCTGCCAGAGTCCAGCTTAAAAGAGTCTCAGCCCCTATTATTGGAAAAACAAGCCTGGCCAATCTGAAGGAAACTTCTAAAGTTTCCTATCTACAGAAACAGGCGTTCATGAACTAGGACCTAGGACAAAGGACAGATATGGGGAATATGTGCTCTCTGAGAAATTGAAGCACAAGCTCTGAGGGGGATCAGGTTTTGATTATGCAAAATAGCCACTAAACATTTTGGCCACATCTGTGAATCTAAATTAAAAAAAAAAAGAGGGTGAGGTATCCTCACCCCCACACCCAAGCCCACTGTGCCATAGACTGAAGCAGCTAGCAGAAATGCACACTGACAGCAGGGTAGCCTTGGCTGCAGAGCTCACAGTTGGATGGTGAGCTAGGATGGAGGATCTCTTAAGCTCCAAGGGGCCAGACACCTCTTCTGCTTTCCAAGGAAAGACAGGACACCTGACAAGAGGGGTCCTCAGAGGATACCACACAAGACAACAGATAGGCCAGGCTCAAAGCCTTAGCTGTCTAGAGCCTTGGATTCTAGCCTTAGCCCTGGCCCAGGCCCCTGACCCCTTGTGCTCTTGGTATCACAGGAGGACTCAAATGGCCTTTAAAATCACTCTGGAATCTGAGACCTCAGCAAGTGCAATATCGCAAAAGAATAGCCTCTTGCCTGCCTGCTTCCTTCCTTGAAGGCAGAAGACTATTTCAAAACCAAGAGGTATGCAGTCAGTTGGCCTAGGGTTGACTTTGCCTTATGCCAAGCAACCTAGAAAATATAATAGCTAGAGGAGAACAGATAATGGAACTTAAAAAAAAGAAATGGGGCATGGTATTGGTGGCTCATGCCTGTAATCTTAGCTACTCACCATTTGAAGCCAGTCCAGGCAGGAAAGTCTGTGGGATTCTTATCTCCAAGTAACCACATAAAGCCAAAAAATGTGGCTCAAGTGTTCTGTAGAGTGCTGGCCTGAGCAAAAATATTAAGGGACAGTGACAAGGCCCTGAATTCATTCAACCCCTGCCCTGAGTACACACACACACACACACACACACACACACACACACGTGCACACATACACAGAAATCGATGTTTAGCAATGCATCAACATGGAATGCGGAGACCTAGAAAAGCTGTTTCAAGATAGTGTGCAATGGTAAACATTGGCAAATACCTCTGTCTGAGACACAGGGAACATATATTTTGGTTGTCTTTTTCTTTTTTTAAATCTCAGTTAATAAGAGCCCTGCTAGGAATACAAATGCAAATTTCTGGACTTCCAAACCAAATACAACAGACAGGGAAAATAATCTGCCTGGGAAAGGGAAGGCAGACTCCTGTCTGGGTACAGGTTGAACATGGGCCTGCCCCAAGCAGACACACCTGACTTCTACACTTTCCCTATGACTGCCAAATAGATAAAACTATGGAATATGCTTTCTTCCTGCTTGGGAAGTTCACTTGGGAAACTGAAAGAAGATCTGAATGGTGGACAAGAGTCGGGTGTCTTTAAGGATGTTGTATGGTCTGATCCTAATCCAGTGAAACTTCTTTTGGATCAAGTACTTTTAGATAGAGCCCAAGAGGCCTACCACAAAAAAATCACTTTTTATTCTTCCAGTTGCCATGCAGACCTGTTTTGACCATATATTCAATGCAGGAGAGCTGCAGAGAGGGTCTAAACTTCTCATTGGGTTCCAAAGTTGATGGCTTAGGGGGAAAATGGAACAAGTGAGCACCTTCCTTTGGAGGCCCCTTAGAAAGTGTCTTGTTGGGGCCTGACACGTGGCCTTGTATTTATGCATTTTCCTTCAGCTTGGAAAAGAAGGGGGGAATGCGGGGAATGAGTTTACAAGGACAAGGCTGTTATCTGTAGGAAATAACTGAGCTAATGCAATAGCTAATGCATTGTTAGGATTGCAATGAATAAACTCAGTGTATCAATAATGATTTGAACTTTCAGTGCAAAGGTTGGACTATGGGTGGAGGAGGCCAGCAGAGGTCATCTCATCCATCTTTCCCACACTGGGGACAGAGCCTGGCCACAAGGAAATAATTGCCCTTTGGGATAGTACTGGGGGCGGGAGGCTGGAGCAGGAGGTGGGATAGAGGCACAAGATCATTGTGCTCCAAAAAAGAAAATCACAGCAAAGGACTCTATGCTTGTATTTAGCACTGAGATGAGGAGGACAAAGGGAGGAGGAGGCTGAACTAATATAAAAGAGTTTGTTTAGCAAAGTTTGCCTGAAAGAGGGGTGGATAGAAGAAAGAGAAATATAAGGCCTTGCAGAAGAGATGGAAGTAGAAAGAAGAAGCAGCACTCCAGAGAGCCCAGCAAGAGCCCAGGCTCTGATGGGTCTCCCTTTGCATCTGAGCATTGCAGAGTTCTACTTGTTGGACCACTGGGCCATCTATGAAAACATAGGTCTTGGGAGGAAGCAGCTAGTCTTCAGTAGACAGAGATCTTCAGACCCTGTGAGTAGGGGCAACCAGGGCTCAGATATGCTGCCCACTGACCCAGGCAGCTTCCCTGGAAGAGTAGCATTTTCACAGAGATCAAACACTGGCAGCAACCCAGGCTGCTTAGCCCTCCAACTCTAGGAAGGCCACTTACTAGACACTGTGCTCTAGCTGCCCCAGGTACAGCAAAGGAGACACAAAACTAGGCAAATAGCAAAGAGTGATTTATTAGCTAAGTGGGATTAATCCTCAGGGGATGAAATGGGCGGCTCAAATATGGATTGATGGTATGGACTCTGGCAAGGGGTGGTGCTTTATCTAAAAGGGTAAGGTGTCTAAGTGGTGGGATTTCACTGCTTTTCCCTATGGCCCTCCCCAAATGGTCTGGTCACTGGACAGAGGCTGCCTGGTAGGGAGTGGGGTGTTGTGAGAAGCTATAGCTTCTGCATCCAGTCCTGTTTGCCCTTCATTGCATGCCCAATCTTGATATGAGAGAGGCTTGTCACAAAGGGTATAGAAGGACCCTTCATTGTTGACTCAGGGTGTGGCCCAGCTGAGGCTTGTAGCCCCTGGCTTCTACTCATAATGAGCTGGCAGGCAATGCTAACAACATGACATTGCATTTTCAACGGTTCCACTCAGCTGTTCTGCAAGAGCCATCCTGCCAGCACCACTTAGGAGACTTCTCATTGAGGTCCAATGAGGTTAAAAGACTTCCACACAGCTAGTGAGACTTTGTCACCTCCTGTGTGCACAGACATGCTCTTTCTTGCCCAGGTTCCACCCCATGACTTGGCAAATCCTAGATGAGAAGGGACACCAAGAACAAGACCTACAGAGAAAGTTTGGGCAGGCTTCTCATGAGAGAAGAAAGTCCAAATTTCTCCACCTGATAACCGAGTCCAATCTCACTGCAATCCAACCTACCTCATCCACAACCCTGACACATCAACCAGACCATAGCCTTTCAAAAGTTCTGTTGGGGGAGTACTTTCCAGGATACAGAGTACACAGATAATTCCAACGGGTTCAAGGGAGGTCCACCACTATCTGTACACAATGAGCCAGGCCCAGTGGCCCAGAGTGCTGTGTTCTCTACTCTCCCCCACTTTTCCTCCCCATGCTCAAGGTAGCTTTGGTACAATGCCCAAGGCTATGTACCTGGACCAGAACCAGAGCTGATGAGACCTTGCTGAGAAAACACATTGTTTGCAAGGGGAGGGGAGAAGAAATTGATTCCAGGCTAATAAACACATTAGACTATTGCCTCAAATTTCCAAATCTCTAGTAACGTAGTTTTTACTGGTATCAAATAAATGAACTCTTGGTGACCCATGATTAGCCGTGACGTGAGGCTGAGGCTGATGGTGATATTGTGTGCATATCTTTGCATTGTGTCTTATACAGAGATGACAGTGCTGGGAAACACAAGGTTGTTGGGCTTCTAAATAAAATCACAGCAAAGGTCTCTGTGCTTGGATTCAGCATTCAGATTAGTAAGAAGAGAGGAGGAGGCTGAACTAAAGTGGGAGAGTCTGACAGAGAAAAGGAGTGAAAAAGAAGTATAAGTCAGGCATTGGTGGCTCATACCTACAATCCTAGCTACTCAGGAGGCTGAGAGCTTAGGATCGCAATTTAAAGCCAGCCTGGAAAGAAAAGTCAGCCCAAGACTCTTATCTCCAATTAAGCAGAGCCAAAAGTGGCACTGAGATTTGAGTGGTTGAGCCTTAGCCTTAAGCCAAAAAGGTCAGGGACACAGTCCAGGCCCTGGGTTCAAGCCCTAGAAGTAGCACACGCACACGCACACGCGCACACACACACACACACACACACACACACACAAAGAAAACACCTGGAGACCTATAGCCATACCACAGAGGAGGCAAGAAGGATGCTAAACTAACTCTCTGCTGGGGACTCACTACACTACATTTCTGCACCCTTCCCCATCATCCAGCCCAGCTATGGACATCAGAACAAAGAACCTCAACTTCATCAACACAATCGGCCCAGAAGAACAGAGGCAGTAATTACAACAGCACTCGTGTAGCTCAGGCTTTACTAGGCAGGGAAGTGGTCACACAGGACTGGAGGCCCGGGCCTATGCACCAGGTAGAGTTATCTTTCAGGCAATGTTGGGGACTGGGGTCAGTCAAGCTCCTCCAAGCAAGACAGAGGCTGTCTGGTTGGATTCAAAGCCAGGACTAGGAATTGGAGAGTGGGATGACTTTGCTGAAGAAATGGAGATCTGAAGCTTATAGTGGCTCACTTGCAGGTGGGCCTGAGTAGATAAAGGAGATTATAGGCATTGAGGAGAGGGAGGAAAAGGAGGGAGAAAGGATGGAGAAGACTGAGATATCCATGTGGGGATCCAGGTGAGAGGGCCAAGGGTGTAGACAGATCCTCTTTTTGAGTCTTGTCATTATACAGTCCTATTTGTTTCCCCACTTGGCTAGTTTTACAAATAGGGGTTTGGAGAGGAAGCGGCTGGTCTTCATGTATGCAGAAATCTTCTCCAGTCCCTGCAAGTGGGAGAGAAAAGGCAGGAGCTTAGGTTTGCTGCCCATTGGGCAGGAGCAGCTGCATGCAGGGACATCTCCTAGAGTTTAAAATACAGATGCAGGAAGTCCACCCAACTTATCAGAAGGGAGCCTGAAGGCTCAGAGACACAAACTATACATGTGTTTTCTTATCTGTAGAGGTGAGACCTAACTCACAAACATATACAAAACCATACAAGACTAAACATAAAACATACTGACTAAACATAAAATACTCAGGGGAGGAATTCCAATGATGTAATGCCTTTGAACAACTAAACAACAGCTTACCAAAATAAATAGCTGAAGCATGCTTTATAGGGTCAAGAGCAGGGCAAAGGGGGTCACTGACAGATGAATGACAAAAGAAAGGGTGAATACAGTCATTCTAGTCAATGTACATATGTGAAAATGGAACCAGGACATTTAAGGGGATGGGTAGGGTTGGGAAAGATGGGGGAGAATGATGGAAGGGGTGACATTGATGAAGATCTATCTGCTGAGCGGAAACCCCTTTGTACAATTACTTAAATGGAATTTTACAATCGTAATAATAATAATAATAATGAGAAAAATAAGGGAGTCTGAGGGAGACAGAGGTCATGCAACCTCCTCCTTCTCCAATGGCGAAGAAGCCGGCCAGGGCTTCAAGCAGCCAGGATTGGTCATTGTGTGTTCTCTCTGTGCTTTTGCCTTCTTCTCTCCTACACAAGGCCTGTCTGCACACACACATCCCTTTTTCACGTTGAAGCTCTTGACTTAGGTAGAATGAAAAGGAAGGAGGATCTGGCAGAACAGCAGGACAGAGAACTTGCCTGTGCAGCTCCTGAGTGAGCCCAGATCTCACCCAGTGACTCAGCAAACCCTGATGGCCAGTGCAGAGGAAGAAGCCAAACCACAAAGAAAGCACTAGCTGCTACAACTGCTAATCTAAATCAGAAAGCTGACTCTTCCTCACCCAGCACCCCAGTGAAATCCCCCTGTGCTTAATCCACCTCAACTGCTGTCCAGAGAGCACAAGTTGAATAGCAATGAGACACATGGGGGTCTTCCTCACAAGGATCATTTCTAAAGGCTTCCTAGACTCCCAGAGCTGTGAACAGGCTAGGCCCACTGAGGCTCAGTCTATATACTCTCATGTGCTCCACCACTCTGAGGCATCACAGCCCCCCAGAACCAAAACCAGAACACACAGACACACACAGACACACAGACACAGACACACGCACACAGACACATGCACACACACTACATTGCTTCATAGAGAAAGGAAAGGAAAATTCTTGGCTAAAATAAGTGTTGCATTGATGCTTGCAACATCCAAATCTGGAGTCAAGTAGGTTTTCTGGTGTCAGACAAGTAGACAAGTAGAGTGGAGCATGGTTAACTATGAGATGAGGCCAACACTGGGCTCCTCAGCATCCACATAGAACCAAATGCACAGTAAAATCTATTCTGCCCTCTTCTGCTATACTCAGTCCCAGGATGGGGGACATCTTTGCATTTCAAATTGATGAAAATGTTAACGTATAGAGAGTAAATGAAGGAGGGGGCGCCCATTCATTGCACAGAGAGGACACAAAAGATGGGAAAGAGAGGGAAAATAATGAGAGGGTGGAAACAAGATATGAAGCAATTTAAACAATCCAAAACAAATTCCTCCAACTGGGCAGCCAAAATTCTAGTCAATCCAATACCAACCACAGACCTGAGGTCTTTGACACAGTAAAGCCTCCTGCTGCAAAGCAGGTGTGAATATTGTTTGTGTCTTGGTATTTCCCATCAATCCCAACTCATCTCTCTCTCCCAGTACTACCTGCTCACACTTTGCTGACTCCTCCTTCTCCACAGGGTCCTGGGCAGAATACCGAGGCTGCACAAGGTTTGAGGCTTTTCCTTTTGCTACAAATCATGGACAGCCACTGACTGCGGCCTATAGACTAAGGCAGAGGCCTACAGGGAGCCTAACACAGCCTCCCCTGGCACTGGGACCTTGAATGAGTGAGTCACCCTCTACAGCCTCAGATTCCTAATCTGTCCATCCTGTAGGAATGCTATAATGATAAACTTGGCTCAATAGATGTAAGATGCTAAGCACAGGGGCTGGCAGAAAGCCAGTGAGCAGTAAACCCTAGTTATTCTTCACTCAGCTCCAGGACTACGGAGGCATCATAGAAAGGGGGAAGGGAAGAAATTCATCTATGAGGAAGGAGGATTGGGGGGTGTCACCTCAAAGCGGGACATGAAGTCCTTCAGGTTGGGGAATGCATCCAGGCACTTGGGTTCAAACATTCGGTGCATATCAAGGACATCATAAGCCGGGAAATCTACAAAGGTGATCTGCAGAGACAGAATGAGTGGGCTGAACTCTCACATAAAGTGTGATAATAGACCAGTTCTCCTCCCTGTGGCCCTCCTCCTTACCTTGTCTCCTGCAAACCATGGCCGCTTCCCCAGGAACTGGGAGAAGAGCTTAATCTTGTCAGAGAGGCCCTCCAAGAACTCAGGCTTCAGCTTCTCCTGAGGCAGAAAACAGCTGTTACTATCTTTTGATACAAGCACCACCCCTCCACAGACAGGCCAGTCTCAGAGGGACTAAGGAGACCTCAGCCTGGCACAGGTGAACAGCCACTGGCCCTGAGACCATGTCTGCATCAGTGTCCAAGGCTCATCAGCCATTAGTGAACTACTGTTGGGAACCAGAATTCTACCACCAGAGTTGTTGGGAAGTGATACAAGAACACAATTTTGTCCTTGAATTTGCAATAATGCCCCAAAGGTGATCCTGTGGAAAGACACTTGTGGGGCAGACTCTACTGTCAAAAGTGTCATGGAGGGGCTGGGAAGGTGGCTCAGTGGTAGAGTGCTTGCCTTGCATGCCTGAGACCCTGGTTCGATTCCTTAGCACCACATAAGCAAAAAGAAAAAAGCCGGAAGTGGCACTGTGGCTCAAGTGGTAGAGCGCTAGCCTTGAGCTGAAGAGCTGAGGGACAGGCCCCACTACTGGATCCCCCCAAAAAAAAGGTGTCATGGAGGCCAAAGAAGTTACAAAATTGCTAACATAGTAGGAGAGAAGACAGATTTCTACCTATGGGGTGGTTGAAGAATAGAAATGGTATTTGATTGGTGGATGATGTAGAGGAATGTTTGCTATTGAAAGAAAGGAGGGAAAGGAAAAGAGATGCTAAAACTGACCATGAGCTGCCTCTTAACTAAAAGTCCTGATTTATACTGATGTCAGGAGCACACTGGCAGATTTCAGAAGACCAGAGTACATAATGTCCTCTTATCATTTATTTATTTCTCATGTTTGCAGCTCTGCATTCCATAAACAGATAGATGGTGAGAACCAATGGGAGAAGAAGCCCATGACAAAGGTCAAAGTTGGAGAGAATCCAAGCATATGAATTGACTAGATAGAAATGTCCAACCAGCATAATGGATTCACAGTGTTCATTTGATAAATTTGAGAAGAGGGGTGGGAAGTGGGAGTAAAATTACCTGTTGGGAGGGATCCATTTGTTGACAGGATAGGAAAACTTGGAAATTCAATACCAAAAATTAGGTTAAGCTGGTTGCTAATGGCTCACAGCTGTAATCGTAACTACTCAGAAGACTAAGATCTGAGCATTGTGGTTCAAGGCCATCCAGGGAAGGAAAGTCTGTGAGACCCTTATCTCCAATTAATCACTGAAAAAACTGCAGGTGGCACTGTGGTTCAAGTGGTAGGGCCCTAGCTTTGAGCAAAAAAGAACTCAGGGACAACACCCAAACCCAGAGTTCAAGCCACAGGATCAGGGAGGAGAAAAAAAAAGGCGGGGGGGGGCGGGAAGAGAGGAGGGGGGGAGGTCGAATGCTCAAAATGTTGGTACATAGGTAAGACTTTAGACTTTACTCCTTCTCCTGTCCCTCCCTGTTCTGGCCCTACTGGGTACTCACAAAGTCGGGATTGTAGCAGAGCATGCCAAACTGTACACGGAAGTCCCAAGTCTGGTTCTCCAAAATGTCCACACGAATCTTCTCCTCCTCTGTCTCCCCACCTGCAGCCAAATAGATGCATCCTCTTCATCCCACCCCAGCCAAGCCCAAGGAATGGCCACTACCCAGCCCCTACACACCCACCCTGCCGCCAGCCCCACTCACACAGGTTGTGCTTGCGGGCAATGTAGCGCAGGATGGCTTTGCTCTGGGTGATTTTGTGAGCTCCATCAATCAAGTAGGGCAGCTGGACGGACAAGCAGGGAAGGTCACAAGGGCCCCAGGCCCCAGCAGCCTTTCCCTGGGTTAGGACAGACACAGGATCTGGCTCTCAGTGTGCCTGGCCATGGTGATCCCTACATAAACACACTGCAGAATGAATGCAAGAGCTGGGACATAGAGCATCATAGAAACACTGCATAGACTAGAATGAGAGTCCATGAATAACTGATCCTGAAACCTCTGAATAGAACATGGTGATGAGTAAGGAACACCTGGAGTTTCCCTAAACCAGCCCTTCCCCTGCACCTACATTAGGGAAGTCCAGGCCCAGCTTGAATTTCTCACTCAGCCACTGGCTTTTGTCATAGTCAGGAGCTGTAGTGGACAAGATCAAGAGTAAATAAACCTCCCTGGGTCCAGCCTTCTTTTCCCAGGACCCCCTGGGGCAGTGGGTCTAGTCCTGTAGGCCAATCCAATTACAAAGGGACCCAGCCCTCCACTCCCAGCTTCCTGCAACGGAATACCAAACTGCATAGTTGTGGGGTTTAGGAAGAGGCAGGCCCAGAGTGCAGGTGGAGGAGGCCTGTGGAGCTGAGCAACAGGTGGACATTGTATGGGTATCTGGGTTCCACTGGGCAGGGGTTGGGCAAGGGTCTGATGAAGAGCTGTCCTTACCATCCCCCATCATGTATGTCTTCTCCTCATAGCTTGAGTCTGTGTATTCCAGGAGCAGGCGGATGGCGTGAGCCAGCTGTGAGACAGAGGTCAGATAGAGAGCTATATAACTTCACTTCCTCCAGGTGGTTCAGCCTACACCTAACAATATCATACTCACATGTTCATGACGTATGGTACATATGGTACACAACACCACAAACACACACACACACACACACACACACACACACACACTTGTGTAAACACCAGAGTGCTGAGAGGTACAAGCAGAAAAATCCAGCAAGAATTGTTGGTGGGAGTGTAAACTTGTTCAACCACTTTGGAAAGTAGTATGGAGGTTCCTCAAAGACTCCACATAGAGTTCTCCTATGACCCAGCAATCCCACTTTGGGGCATTTATCCAAATGATCACAAACAAGACCATACTAAAGCTACCAGCACAACTATGTTTATTGCAGCATTATTTACCATAGCTAAGATATGGAGCCAACCCAGATGCCCTTCAGTAGCTGAATGGATCAAGAAAATGTGGTATATATACACAATGGAATTCTATGCCTCCATCAGAAAGAATGACATTGCCTCATTTGTTAGAAAATGGAAAGGCTTGGAAAAAATTAAGTGAAGTAAGCCAGGCCCAAAGAAACATAGGCCCCATGATTTCTCTTATTTGCAATATCTAGTATATGTCTGAGACAAACAGAAACAGATAATTTGATGTTAGGCAATATGAACCCCAAGATAAGGACTCAAATGTTTTTTTTGGGGGGGTCCGGTTGTGGGGGCCTGAACTCTGGGCCTGGGCACTGTCCCTCAGCTTTTCAGCTCAAGGCTAGCGCTCTACCACTTGAGCCACAGCGCCACTTCCGGCTTTCTTTCTTTTTTGCTTATGTGGTGCTGAGGAATCGAACCCAGGGCCTCAGGCATGCAAGGCAAGTGCTCTACCACTGAACCACCTTCCCAGCCCCTCAAATGTGTTTTTTTTTTTGCTTGCGATTGTTTCTAACACATTTATAAGATGATTTCTTTGTTGCTTTGTATGTCCATCTCCCAGGATATAACCCCTGCTATCACTGTATTTGATGTTGGTATAATTTGTGGAGAGGAAGGGAAGAAACAAATTGTTTAAATAGGGATACAGGTGGACCCATTGCAACAATGAGATGTACAAGTCAGTTATGTGGAAAAACGAACTTTACACCCTTGGCCTGGGAGGGAGGGGGAGGGGGGAGATGGGGGGAGGAGGGAAGTAGGGAGATGGGAAGGGATGGGAAGGGGAAACAAAGGAGGAGGCAACAATGCTTGATAAGAAATGTACTCATTTCCTTGCTCATGTAACTGTAACCCATGTACAGTATTTTCACAATAAAAATAAATTAAAAAAAAAAGAAAGAAAAATCCAGCAAGATCTCAGAAGTTCTGTGTTCTAGAATCCTCTCCTGGCAGCATTCTCATCAATTCATTCCCACCCTATCCTTGCACCCAATGCTCCTTGCTTACCCCACGGATGTCCCAGTAACCCAGCGTCACAGCCATAGTGCTCCAAGGGTACTGTGACTGAACCTAGTGGTCTCAAAAAGCACAGGGCTGCGACTTTTTATTTCTGAGCAAGGCCAGGCAGGGCCCAGGACTCTGCTTCCTGGTCTGCCCCCTACTCCCATGGACCGCCCACCCCATGCACCGCCCACCTCATTTGGCCTAGAAGCCTCTTGGCAAAGTCACCTGGAAAGGAGCCAGTATCTCTAAGGCCGGAGAGAGAAAGAATAGTGCTGTGTCACCCTCCAGGGTTCAGGAATTCAAGTGTGAGTTCCCAGGAACCCACCAGCCACCCTGTTCCCCAACCCCACCAGTGGACTCCTGTGCCCCTTGCTTGGGCAAGTTCTCAAGTGTAAATTTCAAGTTCATGGTGAAGGGTTATGAGGCAGTGACCATTTGTTGCTTGTTTAAACTAAACCTAAGATCAGCAAATTCTGTCTAGCAGAGCAACACGTGGTGATAATCCAAACACGTGGTGATAATCCAAACACCTGGTTGGTTTTGTGCCTTTAAAGCCCTGCAAATCCTTAGCTCAGGGCCCTCCTCCTAGGCTTTGCTGTGTCAGAGTGTAGGATGAGGCCCGAGCTGCAGCCCATCTAAATAAAACTTTAAAACAGCTGTAAAGTCTGACTCTTGGTGGTGTTCTTGGCGGGGGTCCTGCGACCTGGGCACAACATATTAGTAGGGGCTTGCCTGGGATTCCCCCAAAGACCCCCGAGAGACCTCAGACTCCAAAGGTAAAACAGCGCTGTCTTTGTTAATTTGTCTTGTCCTTTCGTTGTCTGTCTGTACTTTTGTTTTCCTTTGTGAGCACGGCTGCTCCGATTCATATTGTGTAAAGGGTTGTCGAAGCGGACGTGCTTGCATGACAACCCTGGAGGAACTGGAAGATGTCCCAGATCCTCTTGTGTGTGTGTGTGGGTGGGTGGGGGGTCCTTGGAACCCGGCCGTGTGAATTGTGGGGCGGGTGTCGGTTCGGTGTTGGGTCAGAACTGACCAAGAGGGCCTCCTAACTGAGGCCCAACTCACCCACTGTGGGGTCCGCTCCTTCTGCTGTGGGGCAGGGGTGTGGAACCCTACCGTGACAGGAGTCAGTGGACCAATTCGGGAGATCTCCACTTCATGACTGTCAGGCCTGCGTGTGTTTTGTTTGTATCGTTTATTGTTTTGGATTGTACGACTGACAGGACTGGAAACCATGGGCACCACTCCATCTAGCCCCCTAGACTTACAAAAAGAAACTGAGAAAGAGGAAAAGAAATTGTACCACCTGGTTTTTCAGGGAGATAACTTGGAAGAAGAAATGTTTCCTCCCCCATCCTCCCCTTCCCAGGTTCCTTTTGCAGAACCTGAGAATGATCAAGAGGAGGAGGAGCCATAGAACCAGCAGTGAACCCTCGGCAGCTGTTTTCCCCTTACGCACCTTAGGTCCTGTGGATGCGCATGGTCAACAGCAATTCCAATATTGGCCATTTTCTACCTATCCAATTGGCACACCCAAAATGCCCCCTTTTCTGAGGAACCCCAAGATTTAATTCGTTTGCTTGAAACTGTGATGCCGAATTTGGAAATCCCTACCCAAAAGACCACCAGAGACCGTCACCAATGTAAAAGCAAAGGAGTCTTCATTGCAAGCTCGAGGTTGGTCCCCCTGCATACATGGCAGCAGCCCATGACGCTGAGAGGCCCCGAGCCCAGGTTTACAGCACTTTTTATATACTTTTTTAGGGAAGGCAGGGGCTTTGCATACATCATAACTTCTTGTAACAAATGACTACAAACTGCAGGAAAATAAAAAAACAACTCTAGTATGATTGGCACACTACAAAGTGGGAAAGGACCAGAAACAAGTTGTTGGTTAGATCAAGGGGGCTAACGTACTTTAAACTGGTTGGCTTGCACCACAGGGGAGTCTCAAGAGGATAGGTGCTAAACTGCAGGGTGTCTGGTTTAGATAATGGTCACCAGACCCCAGGAGGGGCTGTTCTGGAATTTCAGATATCCTAATTCCAGGCATTGGGGCTGAAGTGGGTCAAGGGTTAAGTTGCAGAAATGAAATGAGGGTCTTAAGTGAAATGGAGTTGCTTAAGTTCCTCATTCTCTTCTCTTGTAGCATCAGGGGCCAATCATGGTCCCATAATTGGCACAGTCTTTTATATTTACAGTTTGGTACTGGGATCTCAGAACTAATAGATGGATTGCGCTGATCTTTTTCTTTTACAAAGGACACCAATCTGTTGAGTATACAAGATCCGATTGTGAGTAACAAAATTAACAGTACCAAAGCCCCTTACATTTTCTTCCACCAGTACTGACTCTGTATATCACAGCTAACTTAATTTTATACCAGCTGTACTTGTAAGCTCCAATTTTAAGACATACTCATACCATTTGCTACTTAAACTTTCTGAGGTTTGTCGTCTTTACAAACATTTTAAGACAATCCTTTTTAAATCCTTTTTTATCCAGAGGAGACCACTTTTTCCTCAATTCCTTTCCCAAGGCTTTCTTTACTACCCTCCTCTTCTTTACAATTCCTTGAGCTTCTTTGTGGCTAGAGTTCAAAACTGCCCAATTTTCCTTTGGCTTGTGGAACCAAGTTATCTCAGAATGGCCTTGAGGTACCACTGGGACGCAGAAGTTTGCTAGATTTTAAGGCTAAGAGTAAGGCTGGGTCTCAAAAAAAATCTCTCCTTTATCTTTAACCCGCACCTGGGAGGAAGCAGATTATTACCATACCAGAGCCAAACTAGGCTGTGACCCTGAAGTGCCTAAGGCAGGCCAGTGCATATCCTTGCCCCCATTATTCACTGTGGGAGTAGAGAGGGTTTCTGGATTTCACCAAAAGAATGTCCCACAAGATCTTAGTTTTAGCAGCTTTCAACCGGGAAGCAGTCTCAGGTGATAGAATCAGGCAGGAGTTCAGTCTACTTTTACCACGGTGAAGGTGGGTCTTGGTGATGATATAGATTTCCTCCAGGTGATTGTCAGGCTGTCCTTGAGCTTTACCCATTAGGGTGTGCAGCTGCAGCTGCAGCAGCAGCAGGGTGTCTCAGTGGCTCCAAGGGACTGTCACACCTCATGCTGGGCTGGTTAAGGATACAAGTAATACATAGGCTTGGCAGGCTATGACCCCACTAGTTTTCTTTTCTTTTTCTTTTTTACTAGACAAGTATTTTCACCTTTATTTTGATAGTTGGTCCTCTTTTACACTACAGGATATTCTTGGGAAAATGTGCTCCAGGCTGACCACAACTGCAGAATATTGTGGTTTGATCTGTCATAAGAGAAGGAAAGAAGGGGAACCTTTCTTCCAAAAGTCTGCTCCCAGGGATGTGATCTGTTTTATGGTGGTGAGTTGGAAATGAACATTTTTCACAGTCAACCTTGAAAAGCAATCTTTTTTTTTTTTAAGACTATTTAGATAATAGCCCAGGACAATTTACCAAGATGACAACTTTTTAAACTAAAGGCTAGGATTTTTAAGGCAGACATAGAGGGCTCAGGCCTGCACTACTATTTTCCATGCCTTTTCCTTCTGTCTAGTTTGCCACATTTTTTTTTAAAGTGACTCTGGTCCCTTGTTCTTAAAAGGGGAAGATGGGTGAAGATTCATCTTCTGTAACTTCTTCAAGCTGACTTGGGGGTGTTGATCCCACCTAGCCAGGAACCTATATAACCCTAGCCTATTTTACAAAGAGGTTAGGGTTAGATGTCATTAAGAACAATATTTTAACTTTTGACAAATGCACAAACCTTTTCTCTGGCTACAGCAGTATAGCTTGTTTAGCATTCTGGTTTGCAAAGGCATCTTTCTGGATGGCTTGGGAATGTGATCTCTAATGATGCTAACAATGCCTAAGTTACCTATATAGGCCTTCAGGCAGATATCAGTAGAAACACACTCTCAGGTTTACAAACTGTTTCCTGAGCAGATGAATTTCATGTAGCTGGTGTCAGCTCAAAAGTTACTGTCAACAAAAAAAAAAAAAAAAGAAAAAAAAGTTACTGCCAATTAGAATTTTTGGCACAGATAAGGGTTGGGGTTTAAACTATCCCCCACATTTTATAACTTTAGCTTTTTACTACTATCACAGAGGATGGCAAGTTCCTGTCCCTTACAAGGTAGATAGTCATGGACATTAGTCATGCTTACAAACTATCTTTTCATGACCTCCTGGCTCTGACCAATTCTTGAAGGGCCATGTACAAATGACTGTAGGACCTGACATTTCTGCCATCCAAGCGATGGCTTACTGCCTCTGGATGCTCCTCCATTGCTCTTGTCCCAGGAGTGTCTTCTCTACACTGGGATAAATGCCTCATTGGCATTTCCTTTAGCTGGTCGCTGAACTTGAACTCGGGGCCTGAGTGCTGTCCCTCAGCTCTACAGTGCAAGGCTAACACTCTGCCACTTTGAGTTCCAAAGCAACTCTGCTTGCTCTTTCAGCACTCTGCTGGCTGAGTAGAGGTGACAGTCTCACAGGGACCTTTTTCTGCCCGGGCTGGCTTTGAACCAGTTTGCAGATCAATGAGTCTTATAAAAGGCCACTTTACTCCAATTAAAAGCAACAAGGTGGTCAACATAGAAGTAGCTTTCAAGCATGCTCTTACCTGAAACTTATTAAGAGCCAAAGTTACATCTGACAAACTTGTAAGAATCCTCTGTGCTTTGCTCTGTGCTTGCTGGAAACTGTTAAAACAACAACAACAACAACAAAAACCTATAAGAGCAAACTGGAATAGCAATTATTTTGGTAATCCTAATTTTTTCTTTGTGCACTGAGGCAAATGCTAAGAACAATTTTACTTTTGAACTTTTTTTTTTTAGGGTCCAGTCGTGGGGCCTGAACTCTGGGCCTGGGTGCTGTCCCTCATCTCTTCAGCTCAAGGCTAATGCTCTACCACTTGAGCCATAGCTCCACTTCTGGCTTTTTTCTTTTTGCTTATGTGGTGCTGAGGAATCGAACCCAGGGCCTCATACATGCAAGGCAAGTGCTCTACCACTGAGCCACCTTCTCCGCCCAAAAGACAGATGTCCAATGTGGGGCGCGAATAAACTTTATATCCAAAAATCCATTTCTAATTTATTAATCTCCTTTAATACTTTGTACTTCAGTTTTCATTTGTGTTTTGAAAAGATCCCTTGAAATCTTGAGGCCAAGTGTCACTCATTGTCTCTTGGCTGCTTGTTTTAAAACAGATACACATTAAAACTTTTAAACTCAAATGACAATTTTTCCTTAATGCAAGAATTACAATCACTACCACTGTAACAAGAAGCTAGACTTAACACCTTTATGACTTTTAAAAACATATCCTACTTGTAGAACATCATTGAAAGCAAGTCATATTATACAAATAAACTTTTTAACCCTCTTTTTAAGGTCCTTTCAATTTTAATTTTAATACATCCAAGGGGCAGTTTTAGCAATAGTAATCAGATCATCACATCACTAATTTTACTATCTTGTTTCCAGTGTTTATCTGCAGGTAAAAGGGACAGAACAACGATGGGCCACAGGGCCCCTCCTATGGAATGGGCACACACCCAATCCGACTCTTTAGGGTTAGCTGAACTGCATTTGTGCAAGCTTGCCTTCTTTCACCATGCGTGGACTCCTCCCAGGGCCTGCCCCACTATCGGTGGACTCCACCAGGGCCTGTCCAACCATGCATGACCAGCTGAACTGCACTTTTGTCTGCTCATCCCTCATCCCTAAAGATAGGTCTTCTGTTGGCTTCTAAGTTTTTTTTTTCCTTTTCTCTTGGTTCTCGAATGAAATAGACAGTTTTAGACAGACAACAGGTAATGTCTTTGACAGTGTTAAACTAACCTTTACACTTAAATTTCTAGTATTTATCCCCAAATTTTAATCAAAGGAACAAAATCCCCATCAGTGCATTTTTGTTAAGCCAGATAACCTGATTACAGTATAAACAGACTTATACATTTAAAAATATTAGATTTTAAAATATCACGTTTTCTAATTTTTAAGTTAAGGAATCCTTAAAAAACATTTTAAAACAATGTGAAAATTCTTTAAAATTTTTTTGGTTATGTCCAAACCTCAGAACCTTTTAAATTTCACACTTAAATTCACCCCATTGTTACAGCATGCTGACAATTCTTATCTCGAACATGTTCACAAACACATACAAAACACTTGTACAGATCTTAAAGTGTGCAAAAATCAAAATCAATTTTGATTTAGAAAATACATTTTCTAAAGTTTTTAAACAAAAATTTAAGACAGTATTTCTTTTAAACTAAGTACCTTTGTTGAGCTTCATTTTCCCAGAGCTTGCTTATTTAGCAAGGCAATTCACCAATGGGTCTTTTGAATCCCTTCTGTTGGAGGAGGGCTGGGGGAGGGGGGTCATTGAAGCTAAACTGGCCTGATTTTTTTGGGGGGTTGGTCATGGGGCCTGAACTCTGGGCCTGGACACTGTCCCTCAGCTCTTCAGCTCAAGGCTAGGGATCTACCACTTGAGCCACAGCACCACTTCTGGCTTTTTTCTTTTTTCTTATGTGGTGCTGAGGAATTGAAGTCAGGGTCTCAGGCATGTAAGGCAAGCGCTCTACCACTAAGCCACCTTCCCAGCCCTGATTTTTTTTTTAAATCCAATTTTAGACAAGAGCACTTTTCAAATTGTTACATTATCAGGTCTAACTGAAAAGTCCAAACCAGGCACACAGCCTTCTACACCCTCACTGCTGGCAGCCTCCACAAGGAGAAAATGCAGCCTGAGGCTTGAAGGGAACCAAACTAGTCCAGCAACCTTCACAGGGAGGGGAACTTTTAGTCCTACAGAGCTGTTCAAATAAATAACAAAAACACAAACACAAAAACCAAGGATCCACATTTAAAACTGGTACCAATTCTAAAACAGAACTAGACAAGACAACAACCAAAGGCTGAGTTGGAAACTAACGGGCCCCCAGTTTATCTCTACCAGAACTCTGTGCTGTTTTCACTCAGCAAGCTGAATCCAGAGTCTGTTGTGAGCCTGCTACGCTCACTCAGACCTTCCCTACCCCAGGAAACATAGAACAGAAAACACACTGAAGTAAACAAGACAGACAAGTGGCCACAAAGACAAAATCAGGTCTCAGTGAATGGGGCAACATCTCAAATCCACTTACCAGGGGACTCAAACCCCCTCTACTCATTCTAGAGGATTTTTTCTTTTAGATTCTTGCAAATGTTGACCCAGGGGCCTTCCAAGGCAGAGGAGAATTCCCAGTCATCTTGGGGCAAGGGAAAGAAGTCCCTAGTGGCTATCCCCTCCGACTGGCAGGTTCTCCCCCATGCCCAGACCCTCTGGGCCAAGGCCTGAGGCTGAGATCTTGCTGGGGCCACTTGCAGGCCCCATAATTGACAAAGAAGCAAGTTACAAAAGCAGAACCAGCAGAGTATTGGAAGAATTTCTCCAAGTCTCCCCAGCCCTTCTTTACATGCACATGTAGTCAGGCCAACTAAAATGTCCAGCACTAATCTAGCAAACAAACAGGAATAAGCAAGTTATAAAATCAAGGTTATGACACAAAAACCAGTCAGCAAATGCTGTGCGTTATTAACCTTCAAGAGTCAGGGGAGGGAGAGGACAGGACAATGGAAACAAGCACAAATTTTCCGGGGGGAGACTGGTCTGGTTAGTTTCCTGCAGAAAATCAGAAGTAAATATCATGAACAGTGGTCTCAGGGCAAGGAAGAAACATAATTACGACAGATAGACGACACGAAATGAAAGCGCTGCGTGGTGTGGAAAGTCAAGCAGGTGCCAGAGAAAAATCTCCAGCAGACAACAATCCACTCAGATGAGGGAATGGGGACATCTCCCACAGAACCCCATTGGCTGCCTTACAGTGCGTCCACCAAGACCCTTTGCTGACCAGACAGACACCTAGGTT
This sequence comes from Dipodomys ordii, assembly GCF_000151885.1. Lineage (NCBI taxonomy): Eukaryota > Metazoa > Chordata > Mammalia > Rodentia > Heteromyidae > Dipodomys > Dipodomys ordii. Next base: position 1,358,152 of record NW_012267362.1, on the reverse strand, counting down.
TTCAGATTCAGACAAAGACAGAATGGCAGGTTTCTCACAACTCCTTGGTTAAAGCGTCTGGGTGGGCTTGGGGGGGATTCCCGGCCAATGCACCAAATGTAAAGCTGAATTCAGAAATCTTTACCCAAAAGACCACCAAAGACCGTCACCAATGTAATAGCAAAGGAGTCTTTATTGCAAGCTCAAGCTTGGTTCCCCCCACCTACATGGCAGCAGCCCAAGACGCTGAGAGGCCCCGAGCCCAGGTTTACAGCATTTTTTATACACTGTTTTAGGGAAGGCAGGGGCTTTGCATACATCATAACTTCTTGTAACAAATGACTACAAACCGCGGGAAAATCATAAAACAACTCTATAGTATGATTGGCGCACTACAAAGTGGGAAAGGACCAGGAACAAGTTTCTGGTTAGATCAAGGGGGCTAACGTACTTTAAACTGGTTGGCTTGCACCACAGGGGAGTCTCAAGAGGATAGGTGCTAAACTGTAGGGTGTCTGGTTTAGATAATGGTCACCAGACCCTAGGAGGAGCTGTTCTGGAGTTTCAGATATTGTAATTCCAGGCATTGGGGCTGAAGTGGGTCAAGGGTTAAGTTGCAGAACTGAGATGAGGGTCTTAAGAGTAATAGAGTTGCTTAGGTTCCTCAAAACTATTCTCTTTACTCACCAGCCCACTTGGGATGATTGTAGTCAGCTTTTACCACCAAAGAGAGAAACCATATCCGAGAAGCAGCCCAGAAACATATCCCTGGCCCCACAGGAGCGCCCATCATGGATCCTGCCCTGATCGCTGCCTGTTTTCCTGAGATCCGACCAACATGGGACTACAATAGGTTGAAGGTAGGGAACGACTCCTCGTCTACCGCCAAGCTCTGTTGGCAGGTCTCAAGGCAGTGGCTCGCCAACCTATTAATATGGCCAAAGTTTATGATGTTAGACAGGGAGGAAGTGAAAGTCTGGCAGCGTATCTTGAGCGGCTCATGGAAGCTTTTAGTGATCTTGAGACCCAGGAATTGGCTCAGATGATTATGTTTGCCTATATAAATCAAGCTGCACCAGACATAAAGTGAAAGTTGCAGGCTCTAGACAGACTTGGTGAAAAGTCTATTAGGGATCTAGTAGCCGCGAGGAAAAGGTTTACAATAAGAGAGACAGAGGAGCAAAGACAGGAAAGGAAGGACAGAGAATGTAAAATTGAGCATGAAAAGAGAGACCGGGCCAAGAAAAAGAGGCCAGACTTGTTGGACTCGCCACTATCGCATGCCGAGCATACCTGGTTCACAGACGGCAGCAGTTTCATTCAAGATGGAAAAAGGTACACGGGTGCAGCAGTCACCACGGACACTGAGATAGTGTGGGCAGAAGCACTTCCCCAGGGAACATCTGCACAAAGAGCAGAACTAGTGGCATTAACAAAAGCCCTACAAATGGGAAAAGGGAAAAGACTAAACATTTACATGGACACTCGGTATGCTTTTGCCACCGTGCATGTCCATGGAGCCATTTACCAAGAGAGGGGCTGCTGACAGCTGAGGGAAAGGCTATTAAAAACAAACAAGAAATTTTAAGCCTCATCCGGGCCTTATGGGAACCAGCAAATATTGCCATTATGCACTGCCCTGGCCATCAAAAGGGAACCAAAGGAAATAACTTGGCCAATCAGGCAGCTAAGGAGGCGGCCCTCCAGCCCAGAGTGGAAGTACTGACTCTAGTAGACCCAGGGCCACGAGCTTTGCCTCCTGAGCCTCAGTACACCCAAGAAGACTTGGAGTGGATAAAGAAAATTCCCATGGCCTATAAACCTGCAGGCAGAGAAGAAAACAAAGACTGGTGGAAAACTGGTGAGGGGAAACTTATCTTGCCACAAAGATTGGGCGAGGGGATTCTTAAGAGAATCATCGGACCTCTCACATGGGAACCCGAAGAATGCAGGACTTGCTCTGACACTCAGAAGTAAAAATTAGGCAAGGAAATCAACTCATTGAGGACATTGTTAAAAATTGTAAAGCCTGTCAGCTCACCAATGCCCCCAATCAACTGGTTACAAAAGGAGCTCGCCTCCGTGGAGATAGGCCAGGTGTGTATTGGGAAGTAGACTTCACAGAAATGAAAACTGGAAAATTTGCATATAACTATTTGCTAGTTTTTGTTGACACCTTTTCAGGATGGTTGAAGCCTACCCAACAAAGCATGAGACCACGAACATCATGGCTAGGAAGATCCTGGAAGAAATCCTACCTAGTATGGCTTCCCATCCACCATCGGGTCCGGCCTTCATCTCAAAAGTAAGTCAGGGAATAGCGGCACTGGGGATGGATTGGAAATTGCACTGTGCTTATAGACCCCAGAGTTCAGGGCAGGTAGAAAGAATGAATCGGACTCTAAAAGAGACCTTAACTAAATTGGCCTTGGAGACTGGTGCAGACTGGGTATCGCTCTTTCCTTTTGCCCTGTTTATAGTAAGAAATTCACCCTATCAGCTTGGCTTTACTCCTTTTGAAATAATGTATGGACACCCTCCACCCCTTATCCCTAGCCTTCAGACTGAATTGCTTGCTGGTTTGAGTGATACTGAATTTCTATGCAAACTTGACTATCTACAGCTTGTCCACAAAAGTGTGTGGCCCCAGCTTAGAGCATTATATGATTCTGCTTCTATTCCTACCCCCCATTTGTTTAAACCAGGGGACTGGGTGCTTGTTCGAAGGCACAACCTGAGATCTCTGGAACCACAGTGGAAGGGACCTTACATGGTGCTACTGGCTAGACCTACTGCCCTTAAGGTAGATGGCATTGCTGCTTGGATCCACTGCTCCCATGCCAGACCGGCTGACCCCTTTGCCCTGGACGACTGTGGGAAAACATGGGAAGTCTCCAAGCATCCTACCCAACCACTCTGTGTACGCCTCAAGAAAAGAAAAATGGACTGATTAATAGTATGGCTAAGGTCAGAGAGGGACTAGAAAAGAAAAGAATCCATTCAAGATCGAGAGCTGTTGGAGTTTAGTTTTGGGCCGGAGCCACAAGATTGGGTCTCAGGACCATAAGTCAAGGGGGGAAATGAAGGGTTATGAGGCAGTGACCATTTGTTGCTTGTTTAAACTAAACCTAAGATCAGCAAATTCTGTCTAGCAGAGCAACAGGTGGTGGTAATCCAAACACCTGGTTGGTTGTGTGCCTTTATAAGCCCTACAAATCTTTAGCTTGGGGCTCTCCTCCTAGGCTCCGCTGTGTCGGAGTGTAGGATGAGGCCCGAGCTGCAGCCTGTCTAAATAAAACCTTAAAACAGCTGTAAAGTCTGACTCTTGGTGGTCTTCTTGGTGGGGGTCCTGCGATCTGGGCACAATAATAGTATAATAACTCATAACAGCATGGATACAACCCATGAATCCATGTAGAAATGATTATGGTATGTAAATGCAAAAGAATAGTGTTCAATGTTAAAAAGGAAATTTAAACACACAACATTTGAGTGTCTTATGCTGGCTGATATTGGTCAAAAAAAGTGAGGCACTGGTGGCTCACATCTGTAATCCTAGCTACTTAAGAAGCTGAGATCTGAGGATTGTGGTTTGAAGGTAGCCCAGGCAGGAAAGTCTGTGAGACTTTTAGCTCCACTAAAGTACTTAAAAAAAAAAAGCCAGAAATGGAGATGTGACTCAAATGGTAGGGTGAGCTATAGAAGCTCAAGGACAGTACCAGGCCCTGAGTTCAAACCCCAGGACTGGCACACACAAAAAAAGCCAGGCATTCCATGGTTCTATTTTTTATGAAGGAGGTAGTCACAGACAAAGAACGAAAGTGATGCCTTCAGGAACAGAAGGGAGTGTGGGGTATAGTTGTTGCTTAGTGTATAGTCCCTCCAGTTTTGCAAAATGAAAAGTATGAACAGACTGGATGGTAATGATGCTGCCAACATTATGGATTCACACAATACTACTCAAGTGCTAAAATGGGTAAGATGGTAAATTTTACACTATAGTGTATTTGCCATACTAAACAATAAGTTATAGCAAAGTGAAACAAAAAAAAAATAGGTGTCCATACTTCCCGTATCCCTAATCTACAGGCTCAAATTCAAACAAAAACCAAACTATATTAAAACTAAGATGTACTAGACTTAACATTCAAATTGTAATTATGAAAGGAAAAACACTCGAAACAATTCCATTTTACTCTAAGAGATGAAGGCAACTGCAAAAGAGAAAAAAAAATGATTTGGGAGCTGGTGGCTCATGCCTATAATCCTAGCTACTCAGGAGGCTGAGATATGAGGACCTCTGTTCAAAGCTAATCTGATCAGCTAAGTCCATGAGACTCTTCCCTGGAAATAACCATCAAAAAGCCAGAAGTCGAACTGTGGTGGAGTGGAGTGTTATCGTTGAACAGAAAAAGCTAAGGGACAGTGCTCAAACCCTGAGTTTAAGTCCTATTACTGGAACAAAATTTCTGAACATTGTGAGCAGAATTAGAAGAGATGAAAACATATACTTTAAAAGTCCAGTAGGAGTAGTATAAGTCATATCCTTTAAATATAGACCACCAAAACCAATGACGGATGCATCCAAACCCAGCCCTCATTCTCTGTTCAATGTGTCTCTTCTTTTTTAGATGGGAAGGGAGGTAAAGCTCTCTGGATGACTGTCTGCATAGGAATCTGCTGTGTTATTCTGTGACTGCTGGTATTCCTTGCACTTTCATTCCTTTCTCTAGGAACAGATGGTTACAAAACCAGCCGAGATGGTCATAAAAATCCCCTCGAGCAGCGCTCTTGTGCTAAATTGCTCACAGTTCAATCTGCAATTATGGGGCCTAGCTGCAGTGGCAGGGGGGCTGGGGCGTCCTCCTGGACTTAGTTGGAGTGAAGTATTGAGCCTAAGCCTTTGTTGTGTCTGCATTGGGGAGACAGAAGATAAGACTCCTGTGGATATTTTGGACGGGATAGAGCTTAGACTTTCTGATTCATCTCATGCCCCCTGCTGGTTGGGCTAGATAGGATTTGGATCAAGAAATCAGATCTGTTGAATTCTTATCTTCACTGGTCCTATTTCTCATTTGAACTCATTAAAGCTACTTATTCTCTAGAATTCTACTTTTGCTGCCACCATCCCCACATAACACCATACTGTAACAACTGAACATTTGTGTGTGTGTGTGTGTGTGTGTGTGTGTGTGTGTGTGTGTGTGTGCCAGTACTGTGGCTCAACTCAGTGCCAGATTGTTTTTCCTTAGTTTTTTTTTTTGCTCAAGGTTGGACCTCTACCACTTGAGCCACAGCTCTATTTCCAGCTTTGTGCTGGTTAATTGAGGATAAGAGTCCCATAGAAGCCAGGTACCTGTGGCTTATGTCTGTAATTCTAGCTTCTCAGAAGTTGAGATTTGAGGATCTTGGGTCAAAGCCAGCTCATCCAGTAAAGTCTATAAAACACTTATATCCAATTAATCACCAAAAAGCCAGAGTGGAGTTGTGGATCAAGTAATAGAATTCCAGCCTTGAGGGCTGGGAAGGTGGCTCAGTGGTAGAGCACTTGCCTTGCATGCATGAGGCCCTGGGTTTGATTCCTCAGTACCACATAAGCAGAAAATTAAAAAAAGCCGGAAGTGGTGCTATGGCTCAAGTGGTAGAGTGCTAGCCTTGAGCTGAAGAGCTGAGGGACAGCGCCCAGGCCCACAGTTCAGGCCCCACAACCGGACCTCCCCCGCCCCCCAAAAAAGAATTCTAACCTTGAGTGGAAAAGTTAAGGGACAGTGCCCAGATCCTGAGTAGAAAAGTTAAGAGACAGTGCCCAGATCCTGAGTTTAAGCCCTAGTAACACACACACACACACACACACACACACACACATACACACACACATCTCATAGACTTTTCTGCCTGGGCTAGCTTTAAACCATGATCCTCAGATCTGTCTCATGAGTAAATAGGATCACACCTAGTGCCTAGCCAACTGAACACTTATTCTAGTCCTACCAACCTTAGGATACTATGCAGACTCTCCAGGGTGCACATTCAGTTCCAAAAGAAGAAATTCTGTGTTCATAATTCTCTACCTTTATGTTACACAGCCACTAGAAAGAACAATATTATGTCTTTTGCAGAAAAATGGATGGACCTAGACCAAATCATGTTAAGTGAGGTAAGCCAAGTTCAGAGAGACAAACAGCACATGTTTTCTCTCATATGGGGAAGCTAGATTTATTTATTTATTTATTTTCATTTTTAGTCAGACTGTTTATTTGCAAGGAACATATGCTATTTAAGTAATCATAAAGCAAATATTTCTACTTTGGAAAAAAATGAACAACAGCACCTTGTACATTTTTCTATCACAACACATTGCAATGAACTTGGCTCCTTGAGGAAAGGACTGGGCATGGCCCTGACTGCCAGTCTCTGGCCTCCTGTATGGCAGAGAATACAGAATGCATCCACCTTTAGGCAAGCATTAGCAATCTTTGCCCTCTCTGAACTGGGTGTGTAATGACCAA